>NC_077233.1:35983935-36033935 GCF_027887165.1 Monodelphis domestica | reverse complement strand
AGCCCTTACCTCTTTTCTGCCTTGGAAACAACACACAGTATTGACTCTAACATGGAAGGGGAGGGTTTTTACTTAAAAATTAGGAGTCCCAAGCAGTTCCTTCAGCACAGTTTTTCAGATTATGCCAGAAGCACAGGCTGGGGATTGAGGAAGGTGGTCCCAGATCTGGGCCACGAGCTAGCAGCCTTGGAATCCACTGTTATCCCAATTCTGCCATTAATGGTTTGCTTCTGCTCTTGAAGGAATAGTTCTTCTCGATACACGGCTTCTTCACATTGGTCTCTCCTTGCTGAGTGGCCAAAGAGAGGCTATTCTCTAACATCCCAGGAGTTGGGGGTGCCTCCCCAAGCCACTCCCATCTCTACAGGGGGACATCCCCCAAAGCGTCCCAAGAAGCACGTCCCCTTCTGGGCTCGCCTTCCTCTCTACTGGCCAATCCCACCTTCGAGGGATCACACCTGCATCTCTAGCACAGTCCTTCTGGACTGGGCTGGACTCAGGGCAGTCCCCTACGTCTGATACTGGAATGGAATGAGATACGGATTCATCATTCAATAGTCAATGGAAGGAGCTTTACAGAGCCGTCACAAGGGGACACGAGAGCTTGATTCCACTGAGCCGAACATCCCTGCCTTCCCAGGCCTTGGCCATGGTGGTCCACCAATGGGGCAAGAAGACACTTGGAGCCCTTCATGACTGGTTTGTGTTCGGGTAACCACAAGGGATGGAACCACCAGCCCCCTGAGCCATCGCAAGTCCGAAGGCTCTAGAAGAGGTCATTTCTGTATGTTGTGAGCCTTCTAAGGACAAACTAGCCTAAGTAGGGGAAGTTGGGATGTCTGTTCTGCCACAGTTGCCTAGAGTTGTGGGGTCAACTCAGACAGGCAGAGGAGCCACTAATCTGTCCATGACAATCTCAACAGGCTACCTATTTAGTTTGAGAATGTAACATTGTCCATGTTTTATTGTATTTTTATTTATTTTGTTCAATAGTTCCCAATTACATTAAAAAATCCTTACCTTCTTCTGTCTTGGAATTGGCACATAATTTTGGTTCCAAGGAGAAGGGCAGTAAGGGCTAGGCAATGGGGTTAAACAATTTGCCCAGGGTCATACAACTAGGAAATATCTGAGGCTAGATTTGAACCCAGGACCTCTGATCTCAAGGCTCTATCCTGAATTGCTTGTTCTTATTTAAAAATCCTTTAAAGGTCCAAGTTAGTTGAGGAGTAGAACCTTATTGGTCTTTTTATTTTATCGTATTTTTATTTTTTTTAAAGCCTTAGCTACTGTCTTAGAATCAATATTGTGCTGAGGCAGAAGACCGGTAAGAACTAGGCAAAAGAGGGTTAAGTGACTTGCTCAGGTTCATGCAGCTAGGAAGTGTCTGAGGTTTTGATTTGAACCCAGGACCTCCTGTCCACTGAATCACTCCGATGCCCCTCTATTGGTCTTTTTTTAAGAGGCCATATTCTTTTCTTCTTTAGCCTAATCAGTTATCGGCTTTCATTCTTAACCATTCTCCATCCTTCTTGAACTAATTTCCCTTTTAGTATCTGAGGCCATGAGGTGCTATTTATCCTGTATTTGAGCTCTTTGGAGGCTATTTTTCTGAAGTTTGGGTCTATACCAGGCCATGCCTGACCCTGGGCTGCTTATCTATCATGAGCCCTAATAAGTCACGGTGTGGCCATTGGCTCCCGAGGTTCCCATTGTTTCCATGTCACTGCACAGAGTCACAGAATCTCCGAGTCGAGAGGACCCTCAGAGGCCATCGTCTTTTGTGACTGGAGTCAGGCCCAGAATGGTAATCCTCATCATAGCTTCCTTCACCTTTTGAAAGGTAAATGTATCCACAATTCTGCTTTAGAGGCAGAGAAACGGTGAGAGACAGAGAGATGAGCAGAGTCAGAGACAGAACAAAGACAGAGACACAGAGAGACAGGGATAGAGAGAGAGAAACAAGCAAAAACATCTATATGGAGTGAGAGACAGAGTGAGAGCAGAAGAGAGACAGGGAGAAAGAGACAGAACGATAGAGAGAGACAGAGAGATAGAGAGAGAGACAGAAAGATAGAAAGAGACAGAATGAGATAGAGAGAAAGAGACAGAATGAGAGACAGAGAATGAGAGACAGAGAAGAGCCAGAAAGATAGAAAGAGACAGAATGAGAGACAGAGAGAGAATGAAAGATAGAGAAGAGACAGAAAGATAGAAAGAGACAGAATGAGATAGAGAGAAAGAGACAGAATGAGAGACAGAGAATGAGAGACAGAGAAGAGCCAGAAAGATAGAAAGAGACAGAATGAGAGACAGAGAGAGAATGAAAGATAGAGAAGAGACAGAAAGATAGAAAGAGACAGAATGAGATAGAGAGAAAGAGACAGAATGAGAGACAGAGAATGAGAGACAGAGAAGAGCCAGAAAGATAGAAAGAGACAGAATGAGAGACAGAGAGAGAATGAAAGATAGAGAAGAGACAGAAAGATAGAAAGAGACAGAATGAGATAGAGAGAAAGAGACAGAATGATACACACACAGAGAGAATGAGAGACAGAGAAGAGCCAGAAAGATAGAGACAGAATGAGAGAAAGAGACAGAATGAGAGACATAGAGGAAACAGAAAGATAGAAAGAGACAGAATGAGAGACAGAGAGAGAATGAAAGATAGAGAAGATCCAGAAAGATAGAAAGAGACAGAATGAAAGATAGAGAAGAGACAGAAAGATAGAAAGAGACAGAATGAGAGACAGAGAATGAGAGACAGAGAAGAGCCAGAAAGATAGAAAGAGACAGAATGAGAGACAGAGAATGAGAGACAGAGAAGAGCCAGAAAGATAGAAAGAGACAGAATGAGAGAGAGAAAGAGACAGAATGAGAGACATAGAGGAAACAGAAAGATAGATAGAAAGAGACAGAATAAGATAGACAGAGACAGAAAGATAGAAAGAGAGAAAGAGACAGAATGAGAGAAAGAGCTCTCCAGCAGATTCCTGAATAGTTAGTTCCAAGTTCCCTATCACAGCTCAAAGTCTATCTATGACACATATATGGATAACTCTGACACACAAAAATTCTCTTTGTAAATGGATGAGGGACAAAGGGCAATGGCAACGCGAGGAGGGTGGGGAGGGAAGGTTCTGTTTAATGCCACATCTAGAATGATCCGATCCTCCAAGGATACAGGAAGGCTTTTTAGAGGAAGTGAAATGTGGCTCAGCCCTTAAAAGATGGGTAAGAATTCAAAGGCAGGGTGGGAATCAGAGGGGGAACTGCAAGCATGATGAGCCAGACATACAAACCAGATAGATAATGGTTGCTCTGAGCTGCTAGGTGGTGGGTAGGAATAGGAGCGAAGGCTTGAAAGATGGGGGATTCCTGAGGAATGAAGCTGGTGCATCACATTTGGTTAGATTTCTAATCCTGGGCATTTGAATTTAAACTTCTAGGGAACCAATGAAGATTTTTTTAAATCCTTACCTTTTGTCTTCGAATTGATACTCTTCATTGGTTCCAAGGCAGAAGAGTGATAAGGGCTAGGCAATGGGGGTTACATGACTTGACCAGGGTCACACAGCTAGGAAGCATCTGAGGCCAAATTTAAACCCAGGACCTCCTGTATCTAGGCCTGGTTCATCTATCCACTGAGCCATCCAGCTGCCCCTTGATGAAGATTTTTGAAGAGAGGTGAGACATTATTAGACCTATGCAGTAGGAATATGTTCTGATAGAGATATGCGGTGTGGACTGGAAGGGCAGAAACATACTAGGCAGGAAGACTTGTTGGGAGTCCATTGGGATAGTCTAGGCAAACTGTTAGAACAGACCCATACTAGGTTAGCAGCAATAGAAACGAGAGAGTAGGAGATGAATGGGAGAATATTGTGGAGGCTGAATTCACAGGAGAGGCAGAGTGTTGTATTGGACAGAGGGCTGAAATTGGAGTCATCAAGACCTGAGTTAAAATCCTGTGTGAGACTCTTCTTAGCTGTATGATCTTGGGCAAGTCACTGCATTTCCTCTAGACTTCAATTTCTTCAACTATAGAACGAGAGGTTTGGATTTCAGGACCTCAAAAATCCCTTCCAGCTCTGAATCAATGATCTCGTGACAAGAGTTGGTAAATGACTAGATATGAAAGGGAAGCATCAAGGATAATCCAGGATGGTGGCACCAATGTTAGGCAAAGGTTTTCAAGTCAGGATATGAATAGGAGATAGAGAAAGAGCCTGTGTAATGACCTTCCAGATGGATGCTCCCTTGACCGGTGTAGGTTGGTCCTTCTCTACAACTTAGATTCTCAGAAAATCACCTGCCATTGAGAGGATGCCATTGGTTAGGCAGCCACTGTGTGTCGGGGATGAGACTTGAACCCAAGTCTTTGTGGTCTTGAGGACAGCTGTCTGTCCAGTAGCCAACACCTCCTCTCCAGGTTTTTGGGGAAAAGAGAATCATGTTGGTTTGGGGCATGTTGAGTTTGAAGTGCCAATGGGTCATGGAGCCAGAGAAGTCCTGTTGGTGTTTGGAGAGAGAGATCTGAAGCAAGGTCAAGTCTACAGAGTTCTGACTCTTTAAAGGGATTTAAAAAGGCAGCTTTGATTTCAAAAAGTCTCTCTGCTTGATAGCAAAGGGTCAGATACTATCAGATCTATTTGATGGTTGGACACATTCAGCAGCTAAACTGCTGGCAGCTTCAGACTTCACATAGAAAGCATATTGGTAGCTCCAGAAATAGATCCCAGCTAGTCCTTCACCACTAAGTTCTCTGGGCTGGAGCTATGGGCAGCTGCCCGCCCAGCGGTGAATCAAGCCATGGGAATGCACTTGGCCAATGCATCTCTCCCTGCTTCTGTCATCCCAGCACCAGGGAGGCTTGCCCTGCTGCCCTGACCTAGCCGTTCTGATTCTCAAAGTCAGGTTAGTCTTTGTAAGGCTGCTGGCTCACAGGTTTAGACCTTAGAGGTCCCTGAATCCAATCCCATCATTTAACATGTGGGGAAACTGAGGCATCTATTCATGATGCCACAAAAGGAATAAATAATAGATCTTAGACTTGAATTCAGGTCCCCACTTTCCACTCCACCACAGCGTGGCTTGGAAGAAATGGGCACAAAATCTGGATGCTTGGGGCTTGCGTGTATATAGATAGGAAGAAAGTATTTTGGACACACGTGCCAACCAGTTTTGGCGATCTCCTCTGGATCTCAGAATTGCATTTTTTAGGCTTTTTGTTTGTTTCTGTAGAGGCCACTTGGATGGGATCAACTCAGAACGTTTTCATTAGCCAGAATGGGGTTCAAGGTGCTTCCGTGGCTTGGACTGATCTGTGGGTTCAGGGGCAGAGAAAAGGCTGAGGACAGACTGAAAATTTGTTTATGGGTGCTGGGGGGGCAGGTGGATGGGGGGGGAGCCCCGATGGAATCCTGCTTTTAGAGATGGATCTGTTGGCCTCCCTTGTTGTGTGTGACCTTCTCTACTCATCTGTTGCTGTGGAGCAGAGCGTGGACCCTTCTTTGGGTTAGAAGAGAATTGTCAGGAACATTTGCTGCCCGGCAAATACTTGCCACCTCAACAAATATTTGTGGAGAGGCAGTGGGGCTGCTCTGGCCTCGGACTCCAGGAGAGCTCAGGGTGGGCACGTGGACCCCGGCTGGTCTAGTGTTGGAGTGGCTGTGACATTGCTTCGCATGGATGGGAACTGGGTGTCTGCAGAGAAGAGGGGAGTGGAGGCAGCCACCCAGGTGATTAAGCCTGCAATTTTTTTTCTTGAAATATTCCAATAATTGAAGCAAAAGTGTTCCACGGGGCCTGACTCATCAGGATAATTACTACCCTTCTGGGTCTGGCATGGGAAGGTGCCTCTATCTAGTCCCGCTCTGGGATTCCTGATGCCAGGCATAGTCATTAACACCAAAGCCCTTCATCGCTCCTCCACCGAGGAATCAGAGACTGTAATCACTGGTGCCTCTGAGAGGTACAAAATTGGCCTTTGGGTTTGGACGTTAATGTGCAGTGTGAGGCGATTGTGGGGGGAGGGAGGCTGAGGAGAGCCTGGAGCCCTCTCCTGTCCTAACATGACACTGGGGATTGGATGCAAATGGGTCAGCGGTTGCCTTCCTAAGCCAGGACACATGCGCATACACGCTGTTACTTAGAGTTTGAGGACTCTCCTTGATTCCATCCTCTACATTGCTATTCTTGGGCCAATATGAATATTTATGTCTGAAAAGAAGGATGCACTTCCAGTCTTCCGCCATTAGGACCCCCGCTAGAAAAGGCAGCCAGTGGCAAACATGAAAGGCGGGCAAGTCAAGGCAGCAGCAATTATTAAGTGCCAGGTACTGGAATGACAAAGTTAGGCAAAAAGGAGTCCCTGATCTCTCTCTGTCTCTGTCTCTGTCTCTGTCTCCCTTTCTCTCCCTCACTCTCTCTCCTCTATCTTCTCTCTCTCTTTCCTCTCTTATCTCTGTCTCTCCCTCCTCTCTCTCTGTCTCTCTGTCTCCCTCTCTGTCTCTCTGTGTCTCTGTCTGTCTCTCTCCCATATCTCTCCCTTCTCACTCTGTCTCTTATCTCTCTCCTCTGTCTCTTTGTCTCTCCCTCTCCTTTCTTTTTCTGTCTCTCCTCCCTCTCTCTCTCTCCTCTCTGTCTCTAACTCTCTCTGTCTCTCTCCTCTCTCTTTCTCTAACTCTCTATCTGTCTCCTCTCTCTGTCTCTGTCTCTACTCCCTCTGTATCTCTCCTTTCTCTGTCTCTAACTCTCTCTCTTTCTCTGTCTCTCTCTCTCTGTGTCTCTCCCTCCTTTATCTTTAACTCTCTGTCTCTCTCTTCTGTATGTCTCCTCTCTCTGTTGCTCTCTCCCCTCAACTCTCCCCCCTCCTCTCTCTGTCTCTGTCTCTCTGTCTCTTTCTGTCTCTCTTCCCTCCTCTCTCTCTCTGTCTCTCTGTCTCCCTCTCTGTCTCTCTGTGTCTCTGTCTGTCTCTCTCCCATATCTCTCCCTTCTCACTCTGTCTCTTATCTCTCTCCTCTGTCTCTTTGTCTCTCCCTCTCCTTTCTTTTTTCTGTCTCTCCTCCCTCTCTCTCTCTCCTCTCTCTCTGTCTCTAACTCTCTCTGTCTCTCTCCTCTCTTTCTCTAACTCTCTATCTGTCTCCTCTCTCTGGCTCTGTCTCTACTCCCTCTGTATCTCTCCTTTCTCTGTCTCTAACTCTCTCTCTTTCTCTGTCTCTCTCTCTCTCTGTGTCTCTCCCTCCTTTATCTTTAACTCTCTGTCTCTCTCTTCTGTATGTCTCCTCTCTCTGTTGCTCTCTCCCCTCAACTCTCCCCCCTCCTCTCTCTGTCTCTGTCTTTCTGTCTCTTTCTGTCTCTCTCCCCTCCTCTCTCTCTCTGTCTCTCCTCCCTCTGTCTCTCTCTTCTCTCTGTCTCTAATTCTCTCTGTCTCTCTCCTCTCTATCTCTAACTCTCTATCTCTCTCCTCTGTCTATCTCCTCTCTCTGTCTCTGTCTCTCCTCCCTCTGTATCTCTCCTTTCTCTGTCTCTAACTCTCTCTTTCTCTGTCTCTCTCTCTGTGTCTCTCCCTTCTTTCTCTATCTTTAACTCTGTCTCTCTCTTCTGTATGTCTCCTCTCTCTGTTGCTCTCTCCCCTTAACTCTCCCCACTCCTCTCTCTGTCTCTATGTCTCTTTCTGTCTCTACCCCCTCTCTCTGTCTCTCTGTCTCCCTCTCTGTCTCTCTGTGTCTCTGTCTGTCTCTCTCCCATATCTCCCCTTCTCACTCTGTCTCTTATCTCTCTCCTCTGTCTCTTTGTCTCTCCCTCTCCTTTCTTTTTCTGTCTCTCCTCCCTCTCTCTCTTCTCTCTCTGCCTCTAACTCTCTCTGTCTCTCTCCTCTCTCTTTCTCTAACTCTCTATCTCTCTCCTCTGTCTGTCTCCTCTGTCTGTCTCTACTCTCTCTGTATCTCTCCTTTCTCTGTCTCTAACTCTCTCTCTCTCTCTGTCTCTCTCTCTGTGTCTCTCCCTCCTTTCTCTGTCTTTAACTCTCTGTCTCTCTCTTCTGTATGTCTCCTCTCTCTGTTGCTCTCTCCCCTCAACTCTCCCCCTTTCTCTATCTCTGCCTCGTCTCTCTTTAATGAGATTTGATTTTTTCCTTAATTACATGTAGAACCAACTTTTAGCTTCATTTTGAAGCCTCTGTCCTCCAGAACCTCAGATCCATGGGGAGACAACAGATCAACAACAAGGTACGAAGAAGATATATACAGGATGAATAGAAGTCCCTTTCAGAGGGAAGGCACTAGTGTTAAGAGGGATGGGGACAGGCTTCTTGAGGATGGTGAGATTTTCGCTGAGATATGAAGGAATCCAGGAAAGGCAGGGGCAGAGGTAAGGAGAGACAGTACTCCAGGAATGGAGACTAGCCAAGAAAAAAAACTTAGCTATGGAACAGAATGTCTTATGCAAGGAACAGCAAGGAGGTTGTAATAACAGAATTATATTCTATTGGGGAAAGTGGAGAAATAGAATAAAACACCAAATGAATAGTGATAGGAATAGTTGTCTCAGTGGATGGGTTTTTAGAATATAGAAATCAATGTTAGATTTAGGACCTGAGTCCAAATACCAATACTTCTTGACTTAACCTGACTGTGTGATCTTGGACAAGTCACTTTTCCTATTTTGCACCAGATTTCCTCATTTGTAAAATGGGGGTCATCTTGGGATGATTCGAAACTCTCCTTGTTCTCTGAGGGAAATGGAGATCAAGAGGGGTCAGGTCATCTGCCCAAGGTATATGACTGGTAAGTGGCCAAGAGGGGATTTGAACCCATTCAGGGGATCATAGATTTCTAGGTAGAAAGAGTTCTGATTTAAAATCCAGAGCCCCTTGTAGCACGCCACCCATCAGTGTAAATGAGGCTTCATTCAGTAGGGAGTGTGCAAACTTTCCCTGTCTGATTCCAGTCACGTGTGCTGTCTTCTTGATTGAATCCTTCGAGGGTGAATTCCCAGCTGCCTTCTGCCAGTCATGGGTCACTCTGCACTCTTGTGCCTTTGATAGGACAGTGTCTCTTTATTGGCCACTGAGCAGGAAGAGTTGATGACTCAGTAGCCTTTAAAAAAAGTGAGTGCCTCTGCTCCAGGGGCCTTCTTCCTCTGACTCCTGGGAGGTAGCGAGTGACTCTCTTTCACTAGATTTCCTAGGAGAGTCAGGGAATGAGCGATGCTCTGTCTCCTCAAATGAGGACTTGGTGACAGCTCCCAAGGGGCAGCTAGAATGTGGGGGGACCCAAGTAGAGCTACTCTGGGGCTCTGGTTGCCTTTTCCTTCCTCAGCAAATGACTGGACATTGTTCAGGCTTGCGAGTGGCCATCTGAGGCTAGGAGCTCCTGTAGCCTTCAGGTAGAGCTGTCTAAAGGTAAGAGGAATTTCTTCCTTGGAGAAAGTGGCCACCAGTAGGAAGATGGGCAGGAGATATGGACTAGGAACCATTTGGTCAAGGTAAAATTCAGAATGTGTATTCAGCAGATGTACAAAGTATCAAGTTCTTATGTTTGTGACTCAACTTCCTGGCAGATTGTTATAAGGAACTGATTATTTAAGTCTTGTTAATGAATGCTATGAGCCTTTTGTGTCACATGTGCAGAAAATAAATATCTGTCCCATCCCAGATTCATATTGTACGGTGAGTCCAGAGAAAAGTCTTTCTAGTGTTCTCTTCGGGGAGACCCTAGACATGAGCCAAAACCCAAGCTGTGAGCGATGTCTTTCTTAGAGTACTCAAGAGAGGAGAGGGTGTCATGAACTAAAGAGTGTCAGAAAAGGGAGCTGCACCCCTCATCTTAGAGGCCAGCTCCGCTAGGACTGAAGCTGGGCTAGACCATGCCCATGGGTTCAGAGCAGAAAGACCCCTTGGTAGGGAGGGAATGGGGGCAGCATTGGTTCAGTCCCTTGGACTTGGCAATAGTTAACTCATGTTAAGGCTTGCATTGTCTTCCTTATAGTTTTCTTGTAAGGAAGTAATACAGTGGAAATCAGAGACTCTATCATTTACTAATTGCATGACCTTGAGGAAGACACAATCTCCCCAAGTCTCAGTTTCCTCAACTGTAAAATGAGGAGATTAGACTAGATCCTACAAGGTCCTTTCTAGCACCGCATCTATGATACAACTTATTTGTATAACACCAAACATGGCGACCCATGCTAATGGATATAGGCATGGTGCTGAAGAACTGTGAGGAGCAGTAGAGAAAGAACCATCCAGCCAACCAATCAATCAAGTAGTCACTTAAAGCAAGCATTTATTAAGTGCCTACTAAGTGCCTAGTTATCTGTTATGGGGAAAATCCAAACACAGTATCTGGTACACAGTAAGTATTTAATAAATGTTTACTGAATTGCTATTAATCCTTTAACCCACCTTTTCTATTAGGGGACTAGATTAGTAGTTCAGGGAAATGTTGTAGAGTTTATACACCAGGAATTCAGCAAACTTGATAAATCTATCACAATGCCCTTATGTGCAAGACAGAGGCACTAGAAAACAACAGTTCAATTTTCCGTTGAACAACTGGAGCCAAAGAGATCAATGTCAACTTGGAGGGAAGTTACCAGGAGAACATGGCGGTCATATCCTCTTCAACCTTTTTAGATGATAGCTTATCAGATTTCTAGAACTTGGTTTGGGCTGAATTCGAAGAGTCAAGAAGATATGGCAAGTGGGGCAGTGAGATGGCTCAGTGGATAAAATGTCAGGTCTGGAGTTGGGAGCACCTACGTTCAAATCTGGCTTCAGACATTTCTTAGCTGTGTGATCATTGGCAAGTCAGTAAACCCTGACTGCTTAGCCCTTGCCTTTAAGTATTACAGTTGTTACTAGAACAGAAAAATAAGGGTTAAAAAAAAAAGCCATGCTAGGGCATTTTATTTATTTATTTACTTTATTTTTGAAAAATTTTATTTAGTCAATCAAAGCACTTTAAATAAGAAAAGACAGCATGAATGGACCATAAACCTAGAGCTGGAAGGCATCTCAGAAGCCACCTGTTCAACCTTCTCACTTACAGATGAGGAAACTAAAGCCCAAAGAGGTTAAACATCTTAACTAGGGTTCCACAGCTTGTAAATGTTTGCAGTGAGATTTGAATCTCCAGATTTTATCTCTATCATTTACTAGTTGTGTGACCTTGGGTAAGTCACTTGGTGCCTCAGGATTCTTATCTGTAGGATGAGAGAGGTTGGGCCACATGACCTCTAAGTTCCTTCTAACTTTAAATATATGATTTTATGATCAATCTAGCCAAATGTGGTTAAGCGACTTTCCCAGAGTCACAGATCTAGGAAGTGTCTGAGACCAGATTTGAACCCAGGATCTCCCATCTCTAAGCCTGGCTCTCAATCTTTCGAGCCCCCTAGCTGTCCATTGTCAGTATGTTTTTGTTGTGAGCCCAAAAGGGAGATCTTTCTGACTCTGAGGCTAGCTCTCAGTCTAGAACTTCCCCCTGTATCACCCTGTGATGGTGATGTTGCTATTGGTGATGATGGTAAAAAGAGCAGTATAGGAGAAAGAAGACTGGGCATGAAATAGAAGACCTGGACATGAGTCTCGGGTAGGATACTGGCCATCTGTGACCTTGGGGGGATGGAAAAGACCAAGAGGCAGGAAAATGGATAGTTCAGTGCTTCCTATGTGCCATGCAGTCTCTTTACCTCTCTGAGCCAATTTCCTCGTTTTCCAAGTAAAGAAATTAGACTACATCCCTGGTGCCTGACCTATGGGACAAGATGCCCTGGAGGAGCTCAGTATTTTTGCAAAGACCTTGGAAATCAATATGCTCACCAAGCATTACAGTTTTCATCTTTCTATAGCTTCAATCAAATATTCAGTGTCTGGCCTTAGCCAGGCACTCATTACCTCTCTTGATGGATGATTGCAACAGCTTCCTAATTGGCCGTGGTGCTTCTAGTCTCTCTATGACTCACTCTGATAAATAAGTGAACATAGCTTCTCTGGACTGAATAAATGTGCTTGCCACATATATGTATTATTGTCTTTTAAGGGTATTTATAGACTTGATTGAGTCATTTTTTTAAAGTCAAATCTGACTGTTTGGGATCCCATTTGGAGTTTCCTTGGCAAAGATATGGGTGTGGTTTGCCATTTTCTTCTCCAGCTTATTTTACAGTTGAGGAAACTGAGGCAAATAGGGTTAAGTGACTTGCCCAAGGTCACACAGCTAGTAAGTGTCTGAGGCCAGATTTGAATTCAAGAAGATGTATCTTCCTGACTCTAAGCCAGGCACTCTATCCACTGCACCACCTACCCACTCTACTGTTTTAATTAATCAAATGCAAATTCATTAAACAGCTTTACTGAATTCATAGTAGTTTTTTGTTACTATAGATTTTCTCAGTCAGCAAAAGTCAATAGTACAATTGCTTTGAGATTTTCGCCATTAAAAGGGGACCACAGGTCAGAAAACCTTGGGAACCCCTGGATTAACTAATATATTAAATGAAATGTTTTCTTGTAAGGCACTCTGCAAACCTCCAGGTGCTTTATACCATGGGTGTTTTGGTAAATGTTTAACATTGGCTCTCTGAAAAAAAAATGCATGACACTTTTCAGTTTAATTTGCATTATTAATCTTTTCTCTATTACTTTCTCAAGTCTAGACAGTAAGTAAACAATAAATCAAACCCTGATTTGTAGCCTTTGTTGATTCCCAAGATGAAAATGGTTATGTGAAACATTTAACAATCAGCTCTCATGAACACACTTTGATAATAAAACTTTCTATTCTTACTATTACTACTGTTTTAAGTCTTGTCCATTCTAACATAAGAAGGGCAGCACAATGCAGTGTGAAGAATATTGAAGTTGGAACCCCAGGATCAGAATTTGAGTCTCTTATTATTTTTATCACCTGTGTGATCTTAGGCAAGTCTCTTCACTCTCTGGGCCCAAGTTTCCTCATCTGTAAAATGATAAGGGAGTTGTAAGGCTCCCTGAAGCTCAAAATCTGTAATCTTACCAGGTCATTCATTGCACAGCTTCAGGTCATGGAATGCTGAAGTCTCTGAAAAATTATGAAGGAGGCTCACTCAATGGGTAATGCTGGGTATGAGCATGCTGAAACAGAAAACAAAAGAACCATGAAGAAGAGCCAGAGTAAAAGGAAGTCCTCAAAGAAATTTATGATTGAGAAAGAGCTGGGGATTGATGGGCATCCTCTGTGCTCCACTGAATCCTTGGGATTTCAGGGGAAAAGGAGAAAGGCTCCCAGCACATTGGGTGGACCTCCAGTGGAGGACAGGAGGTGAACTTATGTGGATAAGAGTTGTCAAGTATGGATGGGTTGCCATCTCCATCAATGGCAGGGATATCCCTATTGTAACCAGCAAAATGTGGTCGCCAAGACTGTGAATTGCCAAAACTGTAAAGATTTTGGCCAAACTGTAAAGATAATTTTTAGTTTCTTGATTTAAAATCTAAAATTAAGGGAGAGTGAGTCAGTCTTTATCACTCACAACAAGATCATCTCAAGAAAGCTCTAGTCATCCACTGAACTCCTGAACTCCTGAACTGAGTTCAGAGACCCACTGAATTCAATTGACCTCCTTTAAAAGAGAATTTTCTCTTACGTCACCTCCCCTAAATTTTCACATCTACCAATCAGAGTAGATGCTTTTTCCCAGGACTTCCCATTCTTAGTTCTCACCACTCTAGTTCTCACCTTCTCTGAGTATATTATATCTTCTGAGTATTTCACATCTCTTTTGTTAAGCTTGCCTTTTGTAAGTTGCTTGACCTTTTAGTGATTAATTTAACCTTTATAGGTACTTAGCACCTTTTTGTATTAGATCTAAAAATAGACCTAGCTTAAGGTTTTAGCTTTACTATGAGATATGAGTTAGGGACTTTTCATCGTTCAATCAGGAGTTTGCAACTTTATCTTCCCTTAAGGCACTGTCTGAGCAGGGTGGAGTAATTTGAAAGTTCTCAATACATTCCTGACCAAGTACCTCCATTGTTAAAAATGGGGGTTAGCTTAATCAAATCTTCTGAAGTAGAGTCTGAGCAGTTTTAAGATTCACACTATCAGTGACATCCAAGGAACATTTGATGAAGTGGAAGAGATTCAATTCCAGATAAGGGTGGAATCTCTGTTGAACCTTGGTACATAAGTTTCCTTACGTCTTCTCAACCTTTCATACACAACACAGAGGCTCATTATGGACTCCTTAATTAGGGGGGAAATAGTTGAGATGGATGGAAATGAACTATGGGATCTTCTAACAAAGTCATAGACTTGGAATTGTTTTTTAGTTTATGGGGAGATATTTTATTTTTTAAATTAGGCATCAGGCATGTTTCTTAATTCTAATATATAAACCTTTTTTTTCTCTTTTGATTTTTGAGATTTGTGTAAGGATATGTCCATCTACTTTGGCCAATTTGCAATAGGATGGAGCTCTCCAACCATCTTGGAAGAAGAATGGCTTTTCCTAATAACCAGTTTGTGAATGTTTCCAGAGTCAGTGGGGATGTTTCCAAAATCTGTTTTACTCTAACAGATGGAGCTGTTAAGGTATATTGGGTAAATAATGCTCACATTCAAAGTAAGCACTGGCACCTAATTACCCTGCAGACTGTGCTACCCTCCAAAGGCTCCGTTAGGGAATAATGGAAAGAATGGAAAAAACCAAATGTTTCCTTGGGAAGAGACTCAAGTGAGTTCTGGCTTGTAGGAAGAGCAATGTCGAAGGTCTCATTTGGGCACTTGGGTGGAGAAGGTTAGAAATGAATGAAATCAGGAAGAGTTTGGAAGTTTTGACACACACCTCGCTCAATAACCATCTTTATTCACTCATTCATTCGTATATGGGCATCCCAAAAGGTTTGGGCTCACATGGAACAGTCTGAACAGGACCTGAGGTTGTCTTCAAAAGGTCAAAATCTCTTTGTTTTTTGTTCCTACTTGGAGTTAGTTCAGGAAAATCTAATAGACTCCTAGAATTAGTTATGTCTAGTTTTTTCCAAATGTGGGGTAAAAGGATTCCTGGCTCCGGTAGGGTATTTATATGAAGTATGAGATATCCTTTGTTTCACCCAACAGAAAATGCATAAGGATCACATGAGCCCAGTAATAGATAGGAGGGAACTGGATCTGGGATTGTGGTTGAGGCAATCTTTTGACATTTTGGTGAGGCTGCTTTCCTAAAGTTCTCCACATTTCTCCAAGACTCATAGTATCATCCAGTAGGTCAAATTCCACCCCCCCAGAAGGGAAATATACTTTGGGGGCTTCCAAACAAGCCATACCCTTTCATTGACCTGCAATAAGTCTTTTACTGACTGTTCTCCTAGCAGGATGCTGCAACCCAAGAATGGAGACATCTCAGTTAGCTAGAGAGTGTGCTGCACACCAGGAAATCTTTCTCCAGAAGGTCTGATCACCAACTCTCAAACTTGGGAACTCAAATGAGAAATTACTCCCCAAATTCTTTCTAGAAAACCTCCCACCTCTGGCCAGAAGGCTGGAGTCAGAGATCAGTATGCTCAGGGAATTTCACATCCTCTATTCTCCATGCAGGTGTTAAGGTTCACAAATAAAAAACAAACAAAAAAACTATATAAACAATTTTCATAGCGAAGAGGGCACAAATATGGCTGCCTCTGCTCTGCATTGTTGTGGGATTTGCACCAGTATTGTGATTGCTACTCACTCTTGAGCCAGGAAAAGCGAATCAATCAACTACCAACTTTTATTAAGTGTCTAATATATCTGTGCTAGGTGCTGGGCACACAGAAACAAAAATGAGAGTCCTTGTCCTCAAGGAGTTTATATCTTATTGGAAGAAACAACAGATGCCTATATAAATGTAATTCAGGGTTCGAGTCCGGCGCATTCGTATGAGTCTTGTCACTGATGGGAAATAGGATTACTTGGCACTGTGTGCCTACATGAAGCAAGAGATTGGAAGAAGAGAGACCTTTTTGCTCCTGGCTTCAAGAGAAGCCACATACACAGTACTAGACCGTCTTTAGGGAGAGACTCCAGGAGAAAGGCAAGCAGAGGAGTCAGTGCCTCAACATGTTCCTGATTTCCAAATTGCCTACCTATTGGTTCTGGGAAATTCTCTTTGGAGGAGACTAGAGACTCATTCCCAGTGAGAGAGTTCATTAAGTCTATGCATTATCTAATATATTCTCTATAGCTTCCTTGATTTCTGTTTGCTATCTCCTTGGATAAATGCATTTATTTCCTATTCCTTATTTGGTAACTAGCTTTTAGTGGGAAGGGAGTTAAACCTTTTCTAGTTTGGGGCACTCCTTCTCCCTCTCTCCCTCCCTCCTCTCTGTCTGCCTGTCTGTCTGTCTCTGTCTCTCTGTCTGTCTGTGTCTATGTCTATGCCTTTGTCTCTGTCTCTGTCTCTCTCAAACAAAACCCTTCCCTACTATCTTAGAAACAATATTAAGTATCAGTTTTAAGTTGGAAGAGTAGTAAGGGCTAGTCAATGAGGGTTAAGTGACTTGCCCAGAGTCAAACAGCTAGGAAGTGTCCAATACCAGATTTGAACCCAGGACCTCCTGTTTCCAGGTCTGACTCTCTAACCACTAAGCTACCTAGCTGCTCCTACTCCTTCCCTTTTATGCCATCAGGAAAATTGCTTAAACCTAAGAATAGAGTCATTTCCCTATGACAAGTGATATATTTTTTGAAGGGGATGACAAAGTAGTTATAATTTTAGTCTTTCTTTGAGAGCAGAGCAGGCCAACCTCCCTACAGGAATCTCTTGGGGAAGGGCAAATGAGGTATCCATGCTTTCCTTAAAGTCAAATCTAGACAAACCCATGTGGATGGACATGTAACTTCCATGGATAACAACTCCTCTCTCTTTGGAGATATAAAATAAAAACAAAATAAACGTAAGCTTATTTGAGGAGGATGGGTACAAGGAGTTGGGGAAACATTTATGAAAGACTTTGTGAAAAACATAGTAAAGTTGGTGCTTGAACAAATCCTGAAGACAGGAGAAGATTCTACAGGATAGAGAATTTGGATTTCTGATTTGTGCCCAGCAGTTGTGAGCAAGCACAGATAACTCCCACAAGCTCATAGTCCAAGGCAGTCACTGCAGTTCCTGGGGAGGGGTGACTGACTTTCCATAGGCATCCCACCCCATCCTAATAATACATGCTCACATTGGCTCTGTTGTGTGAATAAAGTAAGCAGGGAGGGGAAGGGACGAAGAAAGGGGAGAGAGGAAGACAGAAAGGGAAGGGGAGGAAGAGTGAAAGGGAGAATTGGGGAGGGAAGGGAGGGAGAAAGGAGGAGGAAGAGGAGGGAGAAAGGAGGAGGAAGAGGAGGGAGAAAGGGGAAGACTAAGGAGAAAGGGGGAGAGAGGAAGAGAGACAGACAGAGAAAGAGTCAGAAAGATAGAGAAAGACAGAGGGAGAGAGAAAGGAGACACACAGAGAAAGACAGAGACAGAGAGATACAGAGAGGGAGAGAGATAGAGAAACAGAGGGAGAGAGAGAGAGACAGACAGACAGACAGACAGACAGAGAGAGGACAAGATTATTATTTTTCAGGCAGTCTCACAATGTCTGGATATAGTTGGTATCTACTAAATACTTGTTTGAGTGATTGATTGTGGAGATCCCCTAAGGTTCTGGTCTTCTCTTCTCTCTCCACATGATCTCATCAAGTCCCTTGGGTTGAATTATTATTTATATGCAGATGGCTGCTAAATCTATATTACCTAGACCTAATTTCCCTCCTGAACTACAGCCTCTTGTTTCCAATTGCCCACTGAATATCTCCATCTGTATGTCTCATCAGCATGTTAAATTCTCAATGTCTGAAATAGAACCAATTATCTTCCTCTGTAGACCTGCTTCTCCCCAATACTTTCCCATTTCTGTTGGGTACCACAGGCTTTTCAATCTGAACCAGGCTCAGAGCTTCAGAGTCTTCTCCCACTCTTGCCTCTCTCTCATTCTCCACATTCAATCATTTGCCAAGCTTTGTCCCTGTGTCCACAACATCTCTCATATCTAACCCCTTCTCTCTGCTCAGACAGCAGACATTCTAGTTCTGCTTCTCCATCACCTCTCCCCTGGATTATCGCCAATCTCATAACAGGACTTGCAACTTTAAATTTCCTCCCTTTCTAATTCACCTTCCTCATGGGTGTCAAGATAATCTTCCAAATACCCAGGTCTATTCCTCTCAATCTCTTGAATAAAAACTTTTAGTGGTTCCCCAGGATGAAATATAAACTCCCCTCATGTGGCATTTAAAGAACTCCACATTCTGATTCCTCCCTTATTTTTCCAGCCTAATTATATATTTCATCTCTGAACTCTACATTCTAGCAAAGTGGGTCCACTTGATATTCCTTAAACTTAGCACTACATCCCCCATCTCCATGCCTGGAATGCACTCACCCCTAATCTTTGACTTTTATAATCTTTAGCTTCCTTCCAGGCTCAGCTCATTGGCTGCCTCCTAGGAGACGCATTACTAAATGTCCCTGCACTGGTTCCTTCCTCACTTATTTACTTATCTATTTACACATTTTATCCTCCAGTAGATAATATTTGCAAAGTGCTTGAAGGCACATGGTCAACACTATATAAAAGTTATTATTATTATTATTATTATTATCATCTCTCCCCTTCACCAACTCTTATGTGTATCAGTGGAGGACCATTGATTTAGAGCAGAAGGTGACCTTAGACATCATTCAGTCCAACCTCTTGTTTTAAAAAGAAATGGGCCCAAATGTTGGAAGGGATGTGCCAAAATTGGGACACTAATGCATTGTTGGTGGAATTGTGAATGGATACAACCATTCTGGAGGGTAATTTGGAACTATGCCCAAAGGGCTATATAAAACTGTGCATCTGTACCTTTTGATCTGGGTTTGTATCCCAAAGAGATAATAAAAAAGGGGAAAGGACCTACTTGTACAGAAATATTTATAGTTACTCTTTTTGTATTGGCAAAGAACTGGAAATTGAGGGAATGACCATCAACTGGGGAATGACTGAACAAATGACGGTATATGTTGGTGATAGAATACTATTGGGCTATAAGAAGTGATAAGCAAGATGATTTCAGAAATAGCTGGAAAGATCTGCAGGAACTGATACAGA
The DNA here is from genome assembly GCF_027887165.1 of Monodelphis domestica. Lineage (NCBI taxonomy): Eukaryota > Metazoa > Chordata > Mammalia > Didelphimorphia > Didelphidae > Monodelphis > Monodelphis domestica. The sequence continues at coordinate 36,014,776 of NC_077233.1, read as the reverse complement.
TCAAAATAAACAGAACTAGGAGAACATTGTACACAATAACAGCAATATGGTACAATGATTAACAGTGAAAACTTGGGCGACTCAGCAATGCAATGAACTGGGACAATCTTGAAAGGCTCTGATGGGGAAGGCTATCCACCTCCAGAGAAAGAACTGTTAGAGTCATCTTTCACATCAGTGTATTTTTGGTTTTATATTGGGGTTTTGGCTATGTATGACTTTGCTCTTACAATAATAACCAATTTGGAAGTGAGTTTTGCATGACAATAAAAAGAAAAGAAAAGAAAATGAAAAGAAATGGACCCAGAGGGGATATATGACTTTCCTGAAGTCACAGAGGAAGTAAGGGGCAGATTTAGGATTTAAAATCACTCTTCTGATTCCCAAACCAATATCATTTCCCCTTCCGTGGTGCTTCTATCTTCCCAGCACTGTCTTGTAGAGATGAGCTTCAAAGTCTTTTGTGATCATCCCCTAAAGAATAGCAGTTTCCTAAGAACAGAACCCTGGCCATAGGTTGCTTCTTCTCCTTCTTTGTAAAATCCTTACCTTTTATTTAGTATTAATTCTAAGACAGAAGAAAGGCAATGGCTAGGCAATCAGGGTTAAGTAACTTGCCTAGAGTCACACAGCTAGGAAGCGTCTGAGGCCAAATTTGAACTCAGAACCTTCTGACTCCAGGCTTAGTGATCTATCATCCACTGTGCTACCTAGCTTCCTCTTGCCATATGCTTCTTCTTGGAATCCTTACAATAACATTGAGCACATAGCAGGTCCCTAATACGTCAAGCTGAATTATTGGATAGCATCCTAATGGGATAGAAGATAGCCAGCCAGTAACCCGGCCATGTCAGTTTGATGAAGCCATTCAGAACTTCCTGAGATCACCCCTTTGTCTCCCCATTGCCCCCTCCCCAATTACCAGGCTTTGAGTTGAAGCAGACACACTGAACATATGGATTCCCTAGGAAGTGGTTTCTTTGGCAACAACAATCGTAAAAACTTGTGGAAATTCCTTCTGTGACTCGGGTGCCTTTAGAAGCTCAGGTAGCCCCAGCTTTCGGGAGCTGGGAGGTGGGGAGCATCTGATTTTGATTATGAAGCCGAGGAGAATTTACAGCCTCATCTCTGGGAACTGGGAGCAATGAATGGCAATTCCCTCTGATTTATGTTCTCTTTAGACAAACGCCTTTTTCGTGCATAGTAGGAACTCAGTAATGACCTGCTGCATTGGATTGCTGACAGTGAGGGAAGATGTGGGCTCCTGAAAGGGTCATGGGCACGGAGAAGGTCATGGACCAAGTGAGAAGAAAGCTGCCTGCAATGGCGGAGTGGGTTGGGAGAGAAGAGAATCTGAGAGTGGAATGGTTTGGGTAGGATTTCAATCCAAGATAGAAAGTGTCTGCCTGCTAAGAATAGTATGGGGGACTTTCCAATCTCCTGTACCCCACCTCATTAGGAACCCACCACTTGTAGATCATTCCCCAGCAAGCATTAGGTACCACCCCCCATAACCCTTCACCCCCAAAAAGGAGAAACCCAGAAAGACCTTTCTAGTCTTAATTCTGCTTCTGCCAAAACCATTGGGAGCTGCCTCCATCCCTGAAGCTCTCTGCACTTGGGCCAGATGGGTGAGAGGTCTCCCCACTTTCTAGCCTAAGGTATGGCTAAAGGGGAGGGGCAAAGGCTCAGAGCCAGGAACCACCACAACCACCAAGAGGCCCAGAGTGACCTTTGTTGGCCCTGTGAAGCAAACCTCTGTCTTAGCCTGCTTGCAAGCACTTGGGAAAATATTTGCTCTGCTCTGTGGTATGTGCTGGGGCCAGGGAACCTTTGATAAGATGCCAGGGTGCTCCCGGCGCTTTCTTCCTTTTGTGCTCCTAAATTTGTGGGCTATGCTATCTAGAATAGGTTTGTAACACACGTCCATTCCCTAAAGATTTGCCACCTAAAGTGCCAGAGCTGGAAAGTATCTGGGAATTATAATGAGGCAGGAGGATTAATTAAAGGAGCTCCTGAGGATCTACTAAGGTTCTTTCCATGGGGCTTTCTTGGCCACTTCTCATGGCTTGTATGCTCTGGGTTCTTGGTGGTGGTTGTGGTTGTTTTTTTAACCCCTACCTTCCATCTTACAATCAATACTGTACATTGGTTCCAAAACAGAAGAGTGGTAAGGGTTAGGCAATTGGGGTTAAGTGACTTGCCCAAGGTCAAACAATTAGGAAGTGTCTGAGGCCAGATATGAACCCTCAATTCACTGAGTCACTCAGCTGCCCTCTCTTTGGTTTCTTGTTGACCAGAATATACTAGTTGGTCCCTTTGGTTTCTGTGAGAGGCTAAAAGAAAGGGGAATCTGTGCCAAAGATAATTGGTGCCTGAGCCAGAGAGAGTTGTTTATTCAACTGACTTTAAGAGGAGTGACTACCCTATCTCATTTTGTTTCTTCTCCTCTGTCCAGCACGTTGGAATTCTTTCTACCTCTTCAGACTTCCACAGAAGGAGGTAAGGGATCTCCTTCTACCCTTCCATAGCTCTGGTGGCTGCTCCAACATGGTGGAGAAGGCATATGCTTGTGTCAGTGAGCCTGAGACTGGATTCCAAGGCTCTAGCTGTCCCCTTTGGATTTTGTGTTTCTTTCCCTGAGCACAGATGATCAGCCAGTGACGGACCTTCCTAGTCTTGGGACAACTTTTTGAGATGGTGCAGATCTTGGTTTCAAGTGAAATGACTGTTCAGTAATCCCACAATCCTCCTGGGCAGATTACCCATCACCTCAGGGAGACTATAATAGGAATGAGGGGTTATAGTTCAGTTATAGTAGTATATATTACAGTTATAGTATTCAGTAGATGTGAATGCTCACTTATGAGTCTTTTGTTTTATGCATTTCTTTAAGGGTGGGAGACATAAATAACTGTCCCATACCTGATTTGCTTTGTACATTGGGAACTTTTTAAGAAAAGATTCTGCTTATCCCTTTTGAAGAGACTATAGACTCAAGTCAAACAAATTTTGTCCAAGAGATTTCCCCCCAACTTTTACTCTTAGGTATTTGTATGGAGTGATTTTTATTTGAGTTGAATATGATGGGTTGATATCTCTTTTTTGTATTTTTTAGACTATGCATTTTAATAACAAAATTGCACATGTATTTTCCAAAGCCATATTATCCATATTGTCTCCTTCCTTTCTTCCCTCCCTATTCCTGGAGCCAACAAGCAATTTGATCTGGGTTATACATATATTATCGCAAGGAACATATTTCCATATTATTCATTTTTGAAAGTGAATAGTCTTATAGAACCCAAACCCCCAAACAAAAACCCAAGTAAACAGGTGATAGATCATGTGTTTTACCTGCATTTCTACTATTGAAGTGATTCTGTAGCCACAAAGTTCAGGCCAATGGAAGACTTGCCTGTTTACTGATGACTGACAGCAAACCAACAAGAATTTATTTCATTCTATTTTTAATTGTTTTTTAAAAAATCCTAACTAACTTTGTCTTGGTATCAATTCTAAGACAGAAGAGTGATAAGGGTTAGGCAATTGGGGGTAAGTGACTTGCCCAGGATCACATAGCTAGGAAGTGTCTGAAGGCAGATTTGAACCCAGGTCAACCTGACACCAGACTGGGCTCACTATTCACTCGTACCCCTTCACAAGCATCTGTTAAGCATTTACTCTATGCTAGGAGCTAGCATATAAGCTGTAAGTTAAGGATAAAGAGGACTAAACCAGGCTCTGTACAAAATTTAATGGAATTTTATTAAAACTATACCCTTAGGTTCACTTCATTGCTCAGGGTCTTGGCCAAAAGACCCAGCTAACCCTGAATGTGCCGAGTGCCTGAAGGCAGTAGTCCCTGCCCTCATTTTCAGGGTCAGAACTTCACCTTCTCTAGTGACAGGTCCCTTGTCATGGAGGCATGTCTCCTTGCCTCCCTCTCTGTGAGAAGGCTCTCTCCTCACTTAACTCTCTGTTAATTCAGAAGTGAAAGACCTCCAGAATCCCTGAAACTACTGTCTGGGTTCTCTAATGATCCCAAGTCTTGGGACCCAAGTGGGCTCTTTTCTTTGCTTCCTGTTCTTCATCTCACCCCACACTGGATGAGAGGAGGCATCTTAGAACACTCACAAATGCTGGTTGATGGATGAAGTTTGTCCTCAGTCACATTTTGTGTGTATGAAAGACTAGCGAAGCTGGGTAAGAAGTGTTGGGATGGAAGAATGGATTTGTTTCTGCTGTTCTTGTCTACCAACAGTGGAAAATGGGCTGGATTTGGAGTGAGAGGCTGTGGATTCAAATTCTAGCTCCAATATCTAGAATCTGTATGACCTTTGGGGAAATATATTTTTTTTCATTTGAAAAATTGTATTTAATTAATTGATTTAGGATATTTTTCCATGGTTACATGATTCATGTTCTTTCCCTCCCTTCCTTCCACCCACTTCCATAGCCAACGAGTAATTCCACTGGGTTTTACATGTGTCATCCATCAAGACCTATTTCCATATTATTAATATTTGATTAGAGTGATTATTTAGAGTCTACATTTGGGGAAATGTCTTAACCTCTCTGGGCCTTGTGACTTCTTCACCTGTAAAATGAAGGGGTCAGTCTTGATGATCATTAAGTTCCTTTTTAGATATAAATCTGTGATCTTTGACCAAATCAATAAATCAATATTTCTTGAGGGTCAAATCCATCCAGTCAAGCCAATAAGCATTTATTAAGCATTAACATTAATTAAGATTAAGCTAATCACCAGGAATACAAAGAAAGATGAAAAACTGTTTCTGCCCTCTAAGAGTCTACATTCTAATAGGGGACAGGATATGTAAAATAATAGGCACTTCCCCAATTGACAAATGGTCAAAGGATATGGTCAGGCAATTCTCAAATGAAGAAATTAAAACAATCTTTAGTCATATGAAAAAATGTTCCACGTCACTATTAATTAGAGTGATGCAAACTAAAACAACTCTAAAGTATGACATCACACTTATCAGAGTGGTTAACATGAGAAAAAAGGAAAATGATAAATATTGGAGGGTTTGGGGAAAAATTGAGACACTAATCCATTATTGGTCAAGCTGTGAACTGATACAACCACTTTGGACAGCCATCTGGAACCACACCCAAGGGCCATAAAATTCTATTCTCTTTGACACAGTAATATCCCTACTAGGTATGTATCTTTGATCCCCAAAAGATCAAAGATAGGGGAAAGGAATCTAACTGGAAACTGAAGGGATGCCCATCAATTGGAAAATGGCTGAACAAGTTGTGGTATATAGTTGTAATGGGATACTCGTGTCTTTGAAAATGACAAAGAAGATGATCACAAAAAGTGTGGAAAGACTTATATGAGGTGATGCAAGATGAAGTGAGCAGAACCAGAAGAATGTTGATTTAGTAACAGCAAAGGAGTATAATAATCAATTGTGAATGAATGAATTATTATCAGCAATAAAAGGACCCAGGAAAAGTCCAAGGGACTCCTGACAAAAAAGTTTCACCATCACTATAGAAGGAACAGAATCTGAAAGCACATTGAAGCTTAACATTCTTCACTTTGTTTCCTCCATGAGTTTTTCTCTATAAGCGATATGTGTCTTCTTTCACAACATGAAGAACATGGAAGTATGTACGACTTATGTCATATTGCCTGCCATCTTGGGGAAGGGGGAAGGGTAGGAGGAGGAAGAGAACATGGATTACAAAATACCAGAAAATGATTATTAAAATTGTATTGACATTCGATCTGGCCTCAGGTACTTACTAACTGTGTGACTCTGGGCAAGTCACTTCACTCTGTTTGCCTCAGTTTCCTCATTTGGAAATTGATCTAGAGAAACAAATGGCAAACCATTCCAGTATGGTTATGAAGAGTTGAACAGGACTGAAATGACCAAATAAAAACAACAAAAAACTGATCTAGCACATTGGACAGCATCTTGTTCCTAGTAGGGGGGGATAAAAGAGAAGAATATCAAACAATTCTCCTTCAGGGAGCTTATATTCTAGCTGCAATCTTGAAACAATTTGAGAACACCCAAAAGGGTACAATTAACTGGAAGCTTGTTATATAGAGAGGATCAATGCTTGCTACTTACCCTTAAGCAAAGGGAAGGATTTGGCCAATGAGTCATTACCCAGACATGTCAAGTTCACACAAGTGTTACTCCTACGTGAATCTGCTTTGCTTTGGTACAAATTGGGTCTGACTGGGTCATCTAATAAGTGCCAAGCTCAATGAAATTTGGCATTCTTAACTCTGACCTGGAACTGTCAATCAGATTGAATTCTAGGTCTAACCTGAGGCCTGGGATAGGTTTGGCTTATTCAGTTGAGTTGAGTTGAGTTCAATTCCATTCAGTTGAGTTGGGTTCAATTTCATTCCATAAGAATTTATAAAGTGCCTACTATGTGCCAGCTGTGTTTGGGATGGTATACAGACAAAAAGGAAATGGTCTATGTCTTATATTCTCCTACAGAAATACAAATGCTTTGAAAAGTTAAAAACAGTAATTTCAGGAGAGGAAAAATACTACTCATAATTAGGGGGATTGAGAAGTCTCTCATTGGAAGTAGCATTTGAAATGAGCCTCAAATGAAGGAAAAGATTATTATTATTATTTAACCCTTTACCTTCCATTTTAGAATCAAGACTGTACAGGCAAAGGAGTGGTAAGGGTGAGGCAATGGGGGTTAAGTGACTTGCCCAGGGCCATATAGCTAGGGAGATCAGATTTGAACCCAGGACCTCCCATCTCTAGGTCTGGCCACCTAGTGGCCCCTGAAACCAAGGATTCTAAAAGGACTAAAGGTAGTGAGGAGGGAGAGTCCTAGAAATATTGGGGGTAGTCTAGGCAAGCACTCATATGGAAACATTGATCCTTCCAGCCTTGCTCCAAGCTCCAGATAGGTTGGTTCCTGGCTTACAAAGTCATGCTTAGGGAAGAACGAGCAAGTTCCATTGTGGTAGTTACCGAGTTGACTTGATTTTTTGAGCTGGAATCAGAGTATCAATTCAAATAGCTTCAGACACTTACTAGCTTCCATGATCCTGGGTAACTTGACCTTGCAGAGCCTCAGTTTCCCCATCTGCAAAAGGGAATGATAATAGGGACAAAATTTGAACTCAGGTCTTTCTGACTCTATTTGCATTCTCTCCACACTATCACTCAGCTACTGGAAGTCTTGCTCTCCTCTCTCCCACAAACCTAGTACCTAGGACAGAGTCTTGCCCACAGTAAGAACTTAATAAATGTTGAATTGAACTGAATCTGTCAGCTGGGGAGAAATAGTCTTGCCTAATCCATCCTGGAAGGTTATCGTAAGTGTAGTGGAGTGTGCTGCTCCCCAGCCTGGTGACTTTCTTTTCAATCATCCGCCCCTGACCCTGGGTCTGCTCAGAGCAGGATCAAATGTGACATGAGTGTCAAAGCACCGTCCATACCTCAGATATTATTATTACTGTCATTATTAGTGCTGTCATCTTGTAAATGCATCTTCTCTGGGTGCAGCCAAGCAGGTGCTGATGTGCTCCAGTATCTGTAGTGACAGATGGCAGATAATCCAAATTCAGCAGAGGGCAGGGAGAAGAGAGCTGGACTGGAAGGCAGTATAACTGGGGATTTAGCTCCAGCTCTATCATTTAATCCATGACCTTGGGCAAGGGACATAGCCTTACAGAACCTCAGTTTCTCTGTCTGTAAAAGGGGGATGATAATATTTCTACAATCTATCTCACAAGTTTTTTTTTTCTTTTGGGTGATCAAAGTATTTTGTAAGTCTTAAACTACTTTGTGAATATTTATCTATTTTTACATCCTTATCTTTTGTCTTAGTATGAATTCTAAGATTTAGGAGCATCAAGGGCTAGGCAAAGGGGGTCAAGTGACTTGCCCAGGGTCACACAGCTAGGAAGTGTCCGAGACCAGATTGAACCCACATCCTCCTGACTCCTGTAGGTCTGGTGCTTTATCTACTGTGCTACTTAGCTGCCCAGAGTTATTATTTTTTAATAAGGATTTGGGGATGTTTAGCCTGGAGCAGAGAAGCCTTGGGGGAAGTGATAGTTGAATTTAAGACCTTGAAAGGTTATTGGGTGGAAAAAGGATTCGATTGAGTTTTCTTTGGCCCAGAGGGGAGTACTAAAAGAGTTGGATGGGAGTTACTGAGAGATCAATTTAGGCATGCTTTAAGGAAAACTCTTTGAGGTGGAATTGTGTCACTGATTCCTAGCACAGTGATGTGCACAGAGAAAGTGCTTAATACATTTTTGTTGATTGATTTCTTCTTCTTTTTAAAATTCTTCCCCCCCCCCTTACCTTCTGTCTTAAATTTCTTAGGAATTATTCTTTTTTCTTACCTTCTGTCTTAGAACCAATACTAAGTATTGATTCCAAGGCAGAAGAGCAGTAAGGGCTAGGCAGTGGGGGTTAAGTGACTCGACCAGGGTCACTCAGCTAGGAAGTGTCTGAGATCAGATTTGAACCCAGGACCTCTCATCTCCAGGCCTGGCTTTCTATCTATGTCTCTGTTGATCAATTTCTTAGTAAGAACTATTCCAAAGTGGAATGGGAACTATTCCAGATGTGGATGGTAGCAAATTCCTCTTCCCTAGATAAAGGCAGAATGACTGCTTGTCAGTTTTGATGTTGACAGGCTCCCTTTTCAAGTATGGATTGGACTAGATCAAGGTTCCTTAACTGTAAATTTAACCTCCAATTGCTCTGGAGATAGATTTCAGGTGTGTGTGTGTGTGTGTGTGTGTGTGTGTGTGTGTGTGTGTGTGTGTGTGTGTGTGTCCATGTGCCACTCTAGGAACACGATTGGGAAAAGAAGGACTTGTTTGTTTTCACTAAGCTCGAAGTGAAATTGAGCATTTTTTTCAATGACGAATAGAGACATCAAACATTATCTGGAGGAGTGGTTGGTCCATCGGCCGCATCACATGCCGAAGGGGTCCCCAGTGTCCCAAAGGGCACAGGATCCTGGATTCCAACGTCTTGGAGACTCTGATTCTCGGAAGGCTGAAGCAGCAGTGGCGTGCTCTAGGGAGCTGCCCGGTTGTCCACGTGGGGCTTCCTCTAATCATTTCCAGAGAAGCTCAGAGCAGAACAGCCGACCTGCTTGTGAAAACCGCATTCTTTTCCTTCTCTGTGGCTTCCCACTTCCTATGAGAGTGGTCCCTGGGCCAGCCAGGCTCAGGGTCACAGCTGGACTCTGCCAGACACTTTCCTGCAGCTCAGCTTGCCCTCATTTATTCTGAATGAGAGGGAGCCTGGGAGGCTGGGACACTGGGAAGCAGACCAGGGGGAGTCTTGCCTTTAAAAAAACAAAAAACAACAAACCCATGTTCAGTTCAGGTGATTTTATTGGTACCACACAGAGGTTAGAACTGAACTCAAGCAAAAAGGGAGTACCAACATTGATTCTTCTTGTCATGGGAATTTCCTTAAAAAAAAAAAACAACCTGAAACAACCCTTATCTTCCATCTTAGAATCAATCCTGTGTGTTGGTTCCAAAGCAAAAGAGCATTAAGGGCCAGGCAATGGAAGTTAAGTGACTTGACTAGGGTCATACAGCTAGGAAGTATCTGAGATCAAATTTGAACCCAGGACCTCCCATCTCCAGGACTGGCTCTCAAACCACTGAGCTACTAGCTGCCTCTACTTCTTTCTAATACTATGAAAGTCCACAGGTACTTTTTAAGGGGCAGGTACCCTGGATGAGGAATTAGGAAACTTTGGTCTGAGTCCTTGACCTGCTACTAGTTCACCATAGGACCTTGGCAAAGTCATTTCACCCATCCTGAGCTTCAGCAACTTTGGCTGGTGAGGCAGAAAGGTACAGTCGGGTGGAGAAATTGAAGGCTCCTTTAAGCAAAGCTTAACTTCTAGGCAGTAATTAGACCTCTAATTGTTACTCCATTCACCTTATGTTGGACATGGAGTCAGGAATACTATAATTCAAGCTCTATCTCTGACTCTTATTTGCTGAATGACCAGCCTTCGCTTTTTCCCTCTCCTCATCATCACTAAATTTATATAGTGCTCTCTATGTGCCAGACACTGCTAAACTTTTTGCAATGATTATATCATTTGACCCTCACAACCACTCTCTGGGATGTAGGTGCTACTTTGATCCCATTTTACACATGAGAAAACTGAGGCAAATAGGGGCTAAATGACTTGCCTATGGTTATGCATCTAGGAATTATCCAAGGTGGGATTTGACTTCAGATTTCCCTGACTTCAGATATCCACTGTATCACCTAGCTATCCCTGTTTTTATAGAATATAGTAGAGCTGTTATGCTTCCTAAAGTCCCATACCTTGAGTAGGGTTCAGTTTGCACCTCTGACATAGACTCATTAGGTGCTGATGATCAACTCACTTAATTTCTTGGAGCCTCAGTTTCTTCATCTGGATTTCTGGCAGGACCTGGTCTTTAAGGTTCTTCAAGTTCCAAATTACAATTTTTAGATCTTAATCTTTTTTTCTTTCATGGATCCCTTGGATGGCATGGTGAACCCTATGGATCTCTTCTTAGAATAATGTTTTAAAATAATTGAAGGTAATGTTGAATTTTAGTTAGAAGTTAGTGAAAATAAAGAAGCAATTTCTTCCCATCAAAATTCATGAAACCCTGAATCTACCTAGAGACCCCAAAGGGTCTATGGACCACAGGTCTAAGATTTCCTGATGAGCATTATTAAACCTGTATCCCTTACTTTGTGGGGCTGTTAAGATATTATGAATCTTAAATGAAATCACACAGCCATTCGAAAATTTTAAAGTACCTGTATTACATAAATGTTGACTATCATTATCATTATTTATTTGTATTAAAACTTTGAGGTCTAGGATTTCATTAGTATAAAGGATTCCTGGTGTTGATAATTCTTTCACCACAGTAGATTTATTAACTCATGTAGCTAAGAGCCCTAACATGCTACCAAAAGGAATCAAGGAGTTAAGGGACTTTCCCAGGATCACACAGCTGGTAGATGCCAGAGACAACATTTAAATCTAGGCTGATTCTCTGTCCACATTGTCTGTCTTGTTGTCTTCTTTATTATTATGATGATAATCATAATCAATAATCAATAATCAATCATAATCAATGAAGCCAGATGGCTTCAGTTAGGAGCTCCCGCCACATTGCTCCCACACAGTGGGAGTGAGATTGGAAGATGCCTCATTGATCTGTTGTTATTCTTAGGATTCGCTCAGTCTCTTTGTTCCCCTTCTCATTCTCAAGCTTTTACATTGGACTTCTTTTCTTTCTCTTTCTTTTTGTCACTGAACTCTTCAAAGACCATTTCTGATCCATGCCCTAGTGGGCCACTCATTTCAGGAAACAAATGGATTGATACCTAAATGAAATTAGATCTTTTGAAGAATTCCCATTTCCTTACAGTTGATCTGCTCATTCTGGCTGGGGAGATAAGTAGCCTCCTACTTATGGAAATGGAAGCTATTGGGATTTTTCCTGTCCATCTAGAAGAGAGGACTGTCTTTGCATCCCTAATTTTCCATACAATTGGGATATGCAATAGGGTAGTAATGACTGATATTAACCCCAATTCTGCTTATGCTTGCTATTGTATCCAATGCTTGAATCTTGAATGGAAAGCAAGGCAAGAGAGAAGTAGCAAGAAGGTGAAGACATCCAAGCTCTAGCCTATTTCTTTTTTTTTTTTAAATCTTTATTGTCTGCCTTAAGAGAAGGGCAAGGGCTAGGTAAACAGAATTAAGTAGCTTGTCCAAGGTCACACAGCTAGGAAGTGTGTGTGAGGCCAGATTTGATCCCAGGTCCTCCTGACTCCAGGTCTGGCTTTCAATCCACTGAGCTACCTACCTATCTGCCACCTACCATACTTTTTTGGGAAATCCTGAAACCATTCCACTCCTTTTGGTGGATTTACTTTCTCTATGACTATTTTAATGAACCATTCTACTTTCTATCATCTCTAAATGACATGTTGCTTATAGTATTGACCCTAAGCACTAGCTACCTCTTTCCTTTCCTCTAGATGTAAATTTAAATTTGACTAGATGCTTGTTGACCAAGACTTTGTTTTTGGGGTCCTCATCAAGGACCAGGAAAGAACTGAACTTCGTGTTACTTGGTCTGAAGTTCTTCTATTCAAGAAAACCTCTCCTCCTCGTCCCCTATAAGTACTGTGTTGCAGCAACATCAGAACTTGGTTGGATGCTTTTGAGCATGTAATCTCCATGTACAATTCGAAGATATGCACAAGGCTTGCCCATTACGCCGTGTTTAGCACCAACAAGTCTGTTCATGATACCAAGGTGCTGAAAAAAATGTATAATTAAAAAGCCAACTTTCCCAGAGTATCTTTTACATTGTTGCTTAATGAATACTAAGCGCAGGGATGTCTGTGGTGCCAAAAATTTAAGCAAATATGGAGTTGGTCTATTTTCTGCCCACAGTATGTTGGCTGGTCCAAAACAGAAACATTTGCCAATATGGTATGATCAGTAAAATTGAAAAGATCAAACTGAAAAGTGGATAGAAAAGCTAAATGTTATTTTACATGTATTTATATATTGTGTGTATAGATATACGAATACATCTATTATCTATCTGTCTATCTGTGTCTGTCAGTCTGTTTTTCTATCTATCTATCTATCTATCTATCTATCTATCTATCTATCTATCTATCTATCTGACTGTCTTTCTATCTGTCTCTATGTTTGCTTCTGTCAGTCACTCTGTCAGTCAGTCTATCTTTCTATCTATCTGTCTGACTGTCTATCTATCTGTCTTTGCATCTGTCAGTCAGTCTATCTATCTGTCTGCATCTGTCAATCTATCTATCTATCTATCTATCTATCTATCTATCTATCCATCTCTCTATCTATCTCTCTATCTGTTTGACTATCTTTCTATCTGTCTCTATGTTTGCTTCTGTCAGTCACTCTGTCAGTCAGTCTATCTTTCTATCTATCTGTCTGACTGTCTATCTATCTGTCTTTGCATCTGTCAGTCAGTCTATCTATCTGTCTGCATCTGTCAATCAATCTATCTATCTATCTATCTATCTATCTATCTATCTATCTATCCATCTATCTCTCCATCTCTCTATCTATCTCTCTATCTGTTTGACTGTCTTTCTATCTGTCTCTATGTTTGCTTCTGTCAGTCACTCTGTCAGTCAGTCTATCTTTCTATCTATCTGTCTGACTGTCTATCTATCTGTCTTTGCATCTGTCAGTCAGTCTATCTATCTGTCTGCATCTGTCAGTCAATCTATCTATCTATCTATCTATCTATCTATCTATCTATCTATCTATCTATCTATCTCTCTATCTGTTTGACTGTCTTTCTATCTGTCTCTATGTCTGCTTCTGTCAGTCACTCTGTCAGTCAGTCTATCTTTCTATCTATCTGTCTGACTGTCTATCTATCTGTCTGCATCTGTCAATCAATCAATCTATCTATCTATCTATCCAACCATCCATCCATAAATCCATTAAAATGTAACCTAATATTTAGAGCTGTGATAGAAGCAAAGGATTCTAAATGAAGGTTTCTAAGATGACTCCTAAGGTACCTTCTAGCTCTAATTCTATGATCCTACAATTTGAAAAATGGGGATCATAAAGCATGAGTTGTCAATGAGGCTCAAATGAGAGGGTGCATGTGTAGAAATCCTCAGATCATAAGACTCAGAGCTAGAAGAGATCAATTAGTCTCATTCACACATTAAAGTACTTTGCCATTATGAAGTCATAAATTTAAGCTACTACTATTATTATTGCTATCATCATTATTATTATCACTATTATTTCTAAGCCCATTGATCAAATCCCAGATCCTTATTACAGAGTTTTAACGGCTAGAATAAAGAGTAGGAAGGACATATTAATCAAGTACTCATCTGTGGGAACTCTTGATACTGAGAAAGGATAATGGAGTTCCTTGGAAGACCCAATACCTTAAACTTCCCAGTTGCTAGCTGCTTACCCCTCTGGGAGTTGGAGACATGATAATGTTCCAAAGGACCAAATTTGAATCGCAAAGTCCAAGATTTGAGTGGTTAACTTTGGAAAATCAACATGATAACAATTGTGACAATTGCCTCTACTTTTCAAACTGATTATGGTTAATTCAATTAGTTAAATACAGGGCTCAGATTTACAGAAGAAACACTGGAAGCAGAGCCAGAGGATGTACTGGTCTCTTTCTTCTCAGGTAGGCAGAAAATTAATTTGCTATGCCTTTTTCCAACACTGACTACCAGGGACTGTGTACCATATGCATTCCCAGGGGATGAATCCAGACAGGTAACTCTTCACCCTTCCCAGAGTCCTTGCAAATGGCATTATATTTCCAGTCATCTATTTCTATAACCTGTCACATTATTTTGCTAACATTTTTAATGTAACAATGAGACAAACACGGCATTGTGCATTAAGGAGGCAAGCATTCCTTTCCTTGGCTCAGTTTCAACCATTCTGTCAAAACTTCATGCAAACTGGCCAGAACTCATTAATGGGGTCTATATACATGTTGAGCTTTGGGAGAAATTTCATTATAGTGCTGTTTTTTTTTTTCAAACAGCGATACACATTATATCCATTTTCATGGGAACCAAACCTGTGATTTCATTAGTATGAAGAACTCCTCATTAGGAAAATTCCCTCCCCATATTTATGAGATGAATATTCTATTGCAGATATTACTATTAGGTTTCATTAAATATTAAAAAAATAAACCTTTACCTTCTGTCTTAGAATTGATACTTGGTATTGGTTCCAAGGCAAAAGATCAGTAAGGGCTGGGCAATTGGGGTTAAGTGACTTGATCAGGGTCACACAAATAGGAAGTGAGTGAGGATCATTTGAATCGAAGACCTCTCATTTCTAGGTCTGGCTCTGTATCCATTGAGCCACTTTGTTGCTCCTCATTAAATACTTTTGCTTTGAACTAATTTAGTCTTATGGCCAAATAGTAATAAGTAAATAAATACTTTGACAAAGGTTTGTGAATGGATGTGAACCCATAGATTTTCCCATAGATTGAATCTGGAGAAGTTATTCTGCGAGAAAGGAGGCTCCCTGGGTATTGTTTCATGGGAACAGAGTTATACTTTGTGGGTACTAGTACTACAATCCTGGTTGGCGTCTTCTCTGCAATCTCTAGTCTTAGAGAGCCAACAGGAAGTTTTGGGTGACATCCAGACATTAGGTGACATCCAGAATCACAAAGCCAGTATGAGTTAGAAGCAGAATCAGTTCTTACTGACTGTTAGGTTGCTTCTTTGTCCATTCCACCAGGCTTCCTCTCAATAATCAAACAAAATGGCTATTCAGAGAATCCACATTTTGGAGGAATTGTCCATTCAATTAAAAGGGCATTTGAGACTAATAAGGATAAGAAAACGGTATCTTTACATCATGTTTTAAAATTTACAGAGCACTTTCGACAAGAATAATTCTTTGCATTTTATAGATGAATAAACCAAGTCTCAGAAAGGAAAAAATTGTTCAGTTATGGTCATATAGAAAGTGTCAAGACCAGGATTCTAGCCAATGGCCTTTCCTTGAGATCCTATGATGACTGAATCACTTAATAGCACACTTGGAAGGGACTTTAGTGATCATCTTATACAACTCACAATCAATGATCCTGACGAATGGTCATCAATCTCTGCCTGAAGACCACCAGTGAGGGGAGGATTACTCTCTTCCTTCAGAGCCACTTCTCCAAAAATGGGATGTTGTTTGGGAGTTAAAAAACAGTTTTTCAAATTTCCACACAATGTTTGCTTAATATTTTTGGTTGACTGCTCCCAACTACCCTTAGTGAGCTGC
This sequence comes from Monodelphis domestica, assembly GCF_027887165.1. NCBI lineage: Eukaryota > Metazoa > Chordata > Mammalia > Didelphimorphia > Didelphidae > Monodelphis > Monodelphis domestica. The sequence goes on along the minus strand of NC_077233.1, from coordinate 35,998,915 downwards.
CCTGAATAATTAAAATCCAGAGATCACACAAATCTCTTGTGTTTCACAGTTTTAACTTTTTGCCTGGCCCCCCAATCCTCCTCCTAGGGCTGCCAAGAAGTAGCTAACAGTTAAATTGGCATCTTCACTTTCATCCCTAGTCTCTGTGGTGATAGTGAACATGAGAATAGCTGAATTACAGGGAACTGGTGGGGGGAAAAATGCTGTTTCCTGAATCTGAGGAGCCAAGGACTGGGGAATGCTTGAATTGGTTCTCTGGCCATCCACCTAAGATTTTGACAGGTTTGTACTCAGCAAGAGTTCTGGGTTGGTTGGCTGCTCCATTATTAGCTGAGCCCCAGGCAGTATAACAAATAACCTGCTCAAACCAGCAGATCCGTTTTTAATAGGAGAAAGGAAGGATGATTTAATTATGAAGCTTGGATACTGGCACTGTATGCTGGCTCTGAGTTAGTGTTCAAGGAATGTGGAGTAAAATTTGCAAATGAAATTCTCCAACTCTTTTCTGATCCTAAGCATTTCCACCAAAAATGTCTTGGTAGCCTTCCTGGATACCAGTCAAAGTTTGACTTCCTAGAACTTGATTCCATAACTTTGTGTGTTTTTATAGAAAAATCTGACAGCATCACCAGAATAGACTCCCTAAGTGATAGTGGTTGGAAAAGCCTCTCTCATGAAGTCAGAGAGTCACTACAATGTCCCTGGCTCTATTCTAACTATTTCTCCCACAAACTTTTTTTTAAGATTTGTTTATTTGCCTTTTATTTTTTTCCCAATTTAAATATTATTTTATTTGGTTATTTTCAAACAATATTCCTTGGAAACAAAGATCCTTTCCTTATCCTCCTCCCCTCCCACAGCCAATGCACGATTCCACTGGGTATCACATGTGTCCTTGCTTCAAACCCATTTCCATGTTGTTGGTATTTGTATTAGGGTGTTCATTTAGAGTCTCTCCTCATTCCTGTCCCTTCCACTCCTGTAGTCAAGTAGTTGCTTATCTTCGGTGTTTTTACTCTCACCATTTGTCCTTTGCTTGTAGATGGTGTTTTTTTCTCCTGGATCCCTGCAGAATGTTCAGGGACTTTGTATTGACACTAATGGAGAAGTCCATTACATTCTATTGTACCACAGTGCATCAGTCTCTGTGTAAGATGTTCTGGTTCTGCTCCTTTCGCTCTGCATCACTTCCTGGAGGTTGTTCCAGTCTCCATGGAATTCCTCTACTTTATTATTCCTTTTAGCACAATAGTATTCCATCACCAACATATATCACAATTTGTTCAGCCATTCCCCAATGGATGGGCATCCTCTCATTTTCCAGTTTTTGGCCACCACAAAGAGTGCAGCTATGAATATTCTTGTACAAGTCTTTTTCCTTATTATCTCTTTGGGGTACAAACCCAGCAGTGCTATGGCTGGATCAAAGGGCAGGCAGTCTTTTATCACCTTTTGGACATAGTTCCAAATTGCCCTCCAAAATGGTTGGATCAGTTCACAACTCCACCAGCAATGAATTAATGTCCCTACTTTGCCACATCCTCTCCAGCATTCATTACTTTCCTTTGCTGTCATATTAGCCAATCTGCTAGGTGTGAGGTGATACCTCAGAGTTGTTTTGATTTGCATCTCTCTGATTATAAGAGATTTAGAGCACTTTTTCATGTGCTTATTAATAGTATTGATTTATTTGGCTGAAAACTGCCTAGTCATGTCCCTTTCCCATTTCTCAATTGGAGAATGGCTTGATTTTTTTGTACAATTGATTTAGCTCTTTATAAATTTGAGTAATTAGACCTTTGTCAGAGGATTTTGTTATGAAAATTGTTTCCCAATTTGTTGCTTCCCTTCTCAATTTGGTTGCATTGGTTTTGTTTGTACAAAACCTTTTTAATTTGATGTAATAAAAATTGTTTATTTTACATTTTGTGACTCTTTCTATGTCTTGCTTGGTTTTAAAGTCTTTCCCTTCCCACAGGTCTGACATGTATATTATTCTGTGATCGCCTAATTTACTTATAGTTTCCTTCTTTATGTTCAAGTCATTCACCCATTCTGAGTTTATCTTGGTGTAGGGTGTGAGGTGTTGATCCAAACCTAATCTCTCTCACACTGTCTTCCAGTTTTCCCAGCAGTTTTTGTCAAATAGTGGGTTTTTGTCCCAGAAGCTGGGGTCTTTGGGTTTTTCATATACTGTCTTACTGGGGTCACTTACCCCAAGTCTATTCCACTGATCCTCCTCTCTGTCTCTTAGCCAGTACCAAATTGTTTTGATGACCACTGCTTTATAATATAGTTTGAGATCTGGGACTGCAAGGCCCCTTTCCTTTGTTTTTTTTTTTCATTATTTCCCTGGATATCCTTGATCCTTTGTTCTTCCAAATGAACTTTGTTATGGTTTTTTCTAAGTCAATAAAATTTTTTTTGGAAGTTTAATGGTATAGCACTAAATAGATAAATAAGCTTGGGTAGGATGGTCATTTTTATTATATTGGCTCGTCCTACCCATGAACATTTAATATTTTTCCAATTGCTCAAGTCTAGTTTTATTTGCATGGAGAGTGTTTTGTAATTGTGTTCATATAGTTCCTATGTTTGTCTCGTCTCCCACAAACTTTTGCTGCATACAAGGGATAAACTAAAATAGTGAGTAGTGATAGAATGATAAATCAACATGTCATTATGAAAATGTTTACTGTGTGCCAGGCACTGAACATCAGAGTTGTATCCACAAAGCCTGACCACAAGGAGCTTACATTCTAATGGGGGGGGGTATCATGAATATAAATGGGGAAATTTCATATATATATATATATGGAGAGAGAGAGAGAGAGAGAGAGAGAGAGAGAGAGAGAGAGAGAGAGAGAGAGAGAGAGAGAGAGAGAGAGAGAGAGAAGATGACAGGTAATAGGGGAAGGCTCTAGAAAGAGGAGGGATTGGGCAAGGTCTCTTGAATAAGGTAGCATTTGAGCTGAGTCTTAAATGAAGCCAGAGATTTTAAGAGTGTGGGAGGAGGGTGATAATTTTTATTCCCTTAAAAAAACCCCTCTATTTCAAAAGCCTAATGTGACACATGATACAAAGCAGTAATCCAGGTGAGTGTTCTTTAAGGTGCTTACACTTTAATAGGGGAGACAACATGCAAAAACATATTTGCAAATACATAATATATGCAGAATATTAACAACGAACAAAGACACTTAAATTAAGAGAGGTTGAAGAAGGCTTCCTGTAGAGGGTGGGATTTTAGTTGGGATTTAACAGAAGCCAGGGATGTTGATTGGTGGAGATGAGGAGAGAGAACATTCTAAGCAAGGAGGATGCCAGAGAAAATGTCCACAGCTAAGAGACTGAATGTTTTATTCATGGAATAGTTAGGAAGCCAGTGGGACTAGATTGAAAAGTATATGATGGGGGAGTAAGTTATAAGAAGTCTGGAAAGGTGTGAAGGGGCTAGGATATAAAGGTCTTTGAAGGCCAAATAGAGCATTTTGTATTTTGATCCTGGAGGTAATAGGGAGCAACTAGAATTTTTTGAGAGAGAGAGAGAGAGCGAGAGAGAGAGAGAGAGAGAGAGAGAGAGAGAGAGGGAGAGAGAGAGAGAGGGAGGGATGGAGGGAAGAAGGGAGAGGGAGAGACATGATAGGACCACATACACTTTAGGAAAATCACTTTAGTAGGTACATGGGGGATGGAATGGAATGGGGAGAGACTTGAGGTAGGCTGACTTGCCAGTAAGCTATTGCACTAATCTAGGCATGAGGTGATGAGGGATGGCTTTAGAGTGAAGGCATATTTAGCATGAGGAGGTATTAAATTTGGGATATGCGTATACTATCACCTAATATATACATATATATATGTTTATATATATATATGTTTATATATATATATGTTTATATATATATATGTTTATATATATATATATATATATATATAAAGCAAGACAATGCTGTTGGAGGCTGTAGGAAATATAGGTCAATATGCCCCTAAATACCTACTTCTCCACTGAAGATGGGGAGATAGCATGTTCAAAAGTAGCCAAGAGTCATTACAGAATTATTTAAACTACCTGGACAGGACCAAGCTGACACACAATGCCCCGGTTGTGATAAGTGAAGGTTTTACCCATGTAATAAACTAGCATTTTAAGGTAGAGGGGAAACAGGAACTCTTGCATAATTTGCAGGGACTGAAAATTTTTAACTGGGAGGAGAATGTTGTTTCTACTATCTCCTGAATGAGATGTGAAGTACTTTTCCCCTGGTTCTTTAATATCTGACTTTCACATGGCAACAGGATTTGATACATCACTGATCATAGCTTCTGGTTATTCCATGAATAAGACACTTCATCTCTTGGTTGTGGGCATGTTCTCTGGCTATCCTCCATGCCCAGAATGCTTTCCTTCCTCATCTCTACCAACTGATTTCCCTGACTTCTGTTAGGTCCCAACTAAAATCTTACTTTCTACAGGAAGCCTTCCCCAACTTCTTAGTTTCAGTGTCTCCCTCTGTTCATTATTATATTGGGCTTTACCTTTAAAGGGAGATGAAAATCCACTGGAGACTTAGGACCACAAGCACACAGAAGACACACAAAGCCTCAGAAAGGCATATAGGGAGACAGATACCAAACTGATACAAAGTCCAAGAGAAAGGAATATGAATTTGTGAGTCCTCTACAGAGAATCATGTCAATGGGACAAGCATTTTGAAAACATATACTATATGCACAACTGTGTGCTAATATTTCAGATACAAAGAAAGGCAAATTTCTGGTCCTTGCCCTTGAGATGTTCACATTCTAATGGGGGGGGGAAGAAAACATGGAGATAACAATGTTCAGATAAGATATATGCAATGTAAATGGAAGATCATCTCAGAGGGAAAGTATTCCCAATGTGTGGAGGAGGAGGCAGGAAAGGTCTGGTGAAGAAGGTGAGATTGGAACTGAATCTTGATAGAAGCTAGAGCATTCTAGATCTGGAGAACAGTTAGAGTTGGAGTGTGCTTAGGGACTCATGTCAGGTGGATGGACAAAATATCAGTGAGAATCAGTCAATGAGAAAGGAAAATTAATTATCAAAAGAGAGAAAATGGGGGAAGAGATGGAGATCCCTAGTTGTACCTGGATCACAGGACACACCATCTGTATGGCTACAAGGAGAAAAGTTATAGTTTTATAGCAGAGGACCACATATATTACATAGCATCCTGGAACTCTCTCTTCACTGGTATAGTGAGTTATATTAACTGTACAGATTCAGAGAGAAAATGAGACCTGGGAGATGAGAAGGTTCTTGGTGCCCTTTGGAAAAAAGATGAGAGAAACATTTTTTTCTTCTAATTCTCAAGGGGATTTTAGATGTAAATATATTTTGAATTTTTGGCTGATTTAAGTAACCTGCTCTATATGCAGAGGCTTATTAGCCTGAATGCTTTCAGGAGAGTTAAAAGCCCTTGCAAAAATATGAGTCAAATTCTAATTTTAAGGCAAATCTTTGATGGAGGAAAGATGAACCATGGAGATTATTATTGAGATAGGCTCTCACAGTAACTCTGAATCCATTGACACTGAGTGAGGGCCACTGGGGTTCAGATTATACATTGAGTGAGAGAAAAATGCATTTATTAAGTGCTTACAATGTGAAAGGTGTCATGTTAAATGCTGAGAATGTAAATTTAAAAATTGAGAAAGTCTTTGCCATCAAGGAGCTTCCATGATAAGATAATACACTGGGGATTAGTGACCAGGGAAGAAAGTTTTGTTTTATTTTTTAAACTCTTACATTCTGCCTTAATATCAGTTCTAAGTCAGAAGAGTAGTAAGGGATAAGAAATGGGGTTAAGTGACTTGCTCAGGGTCATATAGCTAGGAATTGTCTGAGGTCAGATTTGAATCCAGGTCCTCCCAACTCCTTCTCTGGCTTTCTATCTGCTGTGTTACCCAGCTGCCCCAAGAAAAGAAAGTTTTGATCTAAAGCATTGATTCCTATTTAGTTGTGTGTGGACCCCAAAGAGTTTTTGTTAAAAATTTTTTGATGGCATTTTAAACCTTAATTAATTGTCTAATTATGTTACATATATATATTTCCTTTGTGATAATAAGCATGTTTATATTTGAAGCATTATAGGTTTGTTTCTGAAGTGGTTTGAAACAGTTATAATCAGATGTGCAAATATGAGTGTTCGTGCAGCAACAATATAAAATCTAACCAATTCGTCTTAAGTGTAACAAATTGCAGGTCCTCAAACCGTCATCAAATTGTTTCCAAATCACAATGATGGTTTGACTTTTGAGCTCAAACTGATTCCAACAGATGGCCAGATCCTTGTGCATTTTGTAGCTGTTCCCATTTCTTTAATCCCTTTTATTACTCTCTGCAACCCTGGAATTGTATTTCATTAGTTGTATAACTGCGTGATTAAATCACATGATTCTGTCACATAAATGCCAGACTGTTTGAATACTATGGTCCCAGGTCCTGCTTTTTCATCATCACTTATTTTCCTGCAGTATTCCTTCAATGCAATATAGAGGCAGAAAAAAAAGTATTTTTTCCCTTACTTTTATCCATCATTTTGTTTAGACACAAAAGGGCCATAGTGATTGATACTATAGAATTACATTGATAAGTTAGATAAGTGGAACAAAATAATAAAAGGTTTGTATACCCACATTTGCAGCCCACACTTAAAGCACACATTTAAGTTTTCAAAATGATGGTGAAAATAATTTTAATTATTATTTTTAATTATATTATATGATAATATTATGTTACATTATATATTTTATTAATTATTAAGTTATTAATATTTGTACTTATATGTAAATGTCCAATTCTAGGGACTACCCCTCATTTTCCTAACTCTCCAATGAAAGGTCTTTGAGGATGGGGCTATCTTAGTTTTATTTTTATCTCCAGTGCTTTGCAAAATGCTTGTTTAATAAATGTGGGTGCTAAATTAAAAAAAATCAAAGAAAACCATGGTTCCTGGGTACATGAATTATTAAACATCTTGTAACCATCATGGACTATAACAAAAGTTCTATAGAAACAAACTTTATATAACTTCTCACTTCACTTAAGTAAATAGGACCACTTTCTGATTTGAACACCTTCCACTTATATTTACTATTTCCCACTACATATTTTTTTGAGATAGCATTTTAATTTTATTTTTGTTTTAAATCAAAATACAGAAGTAAACTTGATGCAAATTCAGATTTAAGACTGTGTGTGTGGTGTTGATCCAATGACTGCAATCTTTGTTCAAATAAAAGCCCAATACTGAAATTAAATTTACAAGTGATTATTACATTATGTTAAGCATCTTCCAAGTTTTAACTTGTTTTATTAAAAATGTTATTTATACTCAGCAAAAGTTGTAAAATAAAGACATTTAATATGAAGTCTTGCAGATAATAGCAAGCTTGTGAAGTTTTGCTGGATTATTTCTTTTAATTCTTACAGAATTATTCTACATAAAATATTCATAATTATTTTATAATTAGAGTTCTATAACAGTACATTTGGAATTTTCATAATTATAGGTGGAATAAAATTTTACATTTTCTAATTACATTATGTAAATTTTAATTTGGAGCCTTTGGGGGCAAAAGTTATCATTGTAGTTATTGTAAGCACTTAATGATTACATCTAAAGGAATATAATGAGTAGTATATTAAATTATCCTGGGAGTTCACAGCCCCCTTTTTTACTTGTTGAAATGGGTTCATGGAATAAAAAATGTGGGGAAGGGCTGGCCTAGGAAGTCACAGGCATGGTGAGTTGATCTCTTGGGTAATCAACTGATCTGTTCTTTCCAGAAGCAATGGGAGTATTGATTTGATTATGGTCCCCAAAGGAAGAAGTGGAAAGCTGGAGGCAGGGAGTGGTATGTGTGCAAAACCAAGGCAATATGGTTCAAGTAGACAGTTGAATGGAAAGAAGTGGACCAGGAGAGTCTGAACTCACTCAATCATCAATAACCTCAGCTGAGCCCCAGGGTGGGTGCTCTAAAGCCAAGTGTACTAACTTCCCCAGGGATTGGGGGCTTGGATTCTTGAGGTCCAGGATGGAGGGTTTGTTCCAAATGAGGACAAAAATGGAGGGCAGATGGCAGAAGGACCTGGCTGAATAGCTAGAAGAAATGGGTTGCAGAATTAAAATGTTACCCCCTTGAATTTTGGATTCCCAGAACATCCAAAGGCATCCCAATGAGGGGACAGTATTGAAGAATGCCCAGGGACTCCATTTATTCATTCATTCAAAGACTACAAAAACGAATAAGATATAGTCTCTCCTCACAGGTAGAAGAAGTGACAGAATGTGAAAGTGCATGAGAAAAGCCCAAAAAGAGGAGTCTGATATTTCAGAGCAGGAAGAGTGGTGGGGACAGAAGCCAGATTGTAAAAGGGTGAGGAGTGAGTGAGTGAGTGAGTGGGTGGGTGGGTGTTTTGAAGTCGGAGGAAGTGAGTACTGGCTCCTTTTTCTAGAAGCCTGGCTGTGAAAGGAGGGAGGAAGAGGGAACAATAGCTTGGGGAGGCATCAGGGGCTGAGGGTTTTTTGTTTTAATTTTTCTCATGGATAGGGGAGATCGGAGGATATTTGTAAGCTTCTCCCTATATGGAAAAGGAGATAGTGGAGAGGGAGAGATTTGACATCTAGTAGAAAGATCACCTCAGAAAACACAAGATCCAAAAGCCATCTCTGTGTGATATTGGGCAAGTGACTCCCCTAATTAGGCATCAGTTTTGTCATTTGTAAAACAGGGCTAATCATACTGGTCTAACAATTAGACCCTCAGCTGTGCCTAGGGCAGCTAAAGGCACTGATCGACTCCTTTTTCATTAAGGGGTCTTTCTGCTCTGCTCCTATGAATGAGATCAGCTCATATAACAGTCCTGGGAGACCCATACCACATAAAAGAAGGGTCAAGTTTTTTTTTTCCCTTGAACTCTTTGGTTCTTTATATCTCCAGGAAAAATAGTTTGTGATTTTCTTATGTCTCCTCCCTCAAAAGGAAGGAATGTTTGTTGATTGATTGTAGGGAGGGGGAGGGCAGTGTTGGGTTGCCAGGGGAGAGTTTGAGAAGAGTAGGAAATGCCTGAAATGGCCACTATGGGACATTTGATAAGTAGTCAATAGGAGATTGATCAGTAGTCAATAAGAGATCCAACCAGGATTGCTGAGCCCCATTGCAGGAAGCCTCATCTGAGATTGGAGGGTATACATTTGAGGAGACTCCAGTTGTCTTTTGATGTCCTTCAATGGTTCTTCCTCTCCTCCTTCTTCCTTCCCCCTTTAGATCTCACCAATTTAAGTTGTCCTGGTACAACTGTTTCGGTAATTGAGAGGGGATTGCCATCTTGCCTTAGGATTGAACTCATACTCTGAACTGTTCAAAAGGACGAGGGAGAGCTTGCTTGGATCACTCATCCAATTAAAAGGGTTATATAATGCTAGGTAGGAGGAAATGGATACTTCAGCAGGGCCAAATCCACTTTTTTCATGGCAGGCCATCATTATTGAAGACTGTCTGCTTTCTTGGCTAATGCTGCCATTATGAGTTATTATTGGACCAAAACTTTCCATACAATAGCAGGGATATTCTCCTTGGGTGATAGAATCCAATTCCACTGTACTGGGTTTAAAGCATTGTCAGAGGACCAAATCACAGTCTCAGTCTACGTTAATTATTCAGGACCTGACATGCTGCCTGGGAATACATCGGAGTACATGGTTGATAAGATTAAATATTATAGGAAACTGTTTTAATTAATTTTTAATATTTTCTTCAGAATGATTATTCATGCCTAACTGCACACCCAAATGGGAGGAGTGCTTTTAAAAAGTCCTCCATTTTTTAATTCTCTTCTATTAATGCCTCACATTTATACCATCATTTAGGGTTCATCTGTGATCTCCATTGAACTTCCCAACAGCCCTTTGAGATTAACAGAGCAATTATTGTTTTCCCTGTTTTCCAAATGAGGAAACTGATTCCCAGGGAAGAAAAAAATTACTTATACAAGGTCATGAAATAAAAAAAATTACTAATAATATTTATAATAAAAACTAACATTTAGATATGCATCAGGCACTGTGCTAAGTGCTTTACAATAATCTCATTTGATCCTCACAACGTGCTATCATGTCCCTGTTTTACAGGTGGGGAAACTGAGGCAAACAAGAGTTAAATGACTTGCCTAGGGACTCCAGTGATGGCATAGTCAAACCTTTATCTGAATTAGAATTCCTACTCTAGTACACCAGAGAAGTGATCATGCTGCTTTTTTGCTTGAAGGTAAGTGTGGGACACAGTTCCTCCAGAAATACCTTGTTGCATTTTCAGATAGCTCTCATTGCTAGTAAGTTTTTCTTAGCATAAATCCTTAATTAATCTCTTAGTAACTGCCACTTGTTGCTCCTAGTTCTGACCTGGAGGACAAGCAGAGTATTAGCAAGGTTAATCCATATTTGCTTCAGCAATGTGTTCACTTTGACAACACTTATGCTAAATTTGGAACAAGTCTAATCCTTCTTCCATGTGACAACCTTTCAAGTTCCTAAAGACACCCTCCTTCTCTCCTCTGTTCCCTTTCATTGCTTGCGTATCCTAATATCCCCAGTTCCTCCAACTGATCCTTGTGCAACAGGGAGTAAAAGACCCTTCACTATTCTCATTTCCTTCTTCTGGACACACTCCAACTTAAAGACATTGCTCCTGAACTTTCTGTAAAATATAAGACCAAGTTCTCAGCTGAGTGAAGGAAGGAGGAACCATGGGAAGTTTGAAGAGAGATGAGTCCTGATGGAGAATGGGATAGTGAGTGAAAACTGAATTGAGAGTTGGATCTTCTAACCTAACTCTTCTATCTCTCAGAGGAGTCACTGGAGACCCAGATAGTTTGAATGATTTTGACAAGGTCACAGAGCTCATTTGCTAAGCTAGAACTAGAAGCTAAGTTCATGAAAATCTCTTTCAGTTTAGCTCTACTCTGAGATCTTTTTCATTTGACAGCTCTAGGCTGATGGATCCAAAATGGCAACCTCTCCAGTTCTATATCATTAAAGTGGTAGGGACATCCTCTAAGGACCATCAATCTCTGGGTATAATAATGAAACTCACTCTGGGTTGAAGTTCCTGGGAGACAATGCCCATTAGATTATAAATTCTTGGAGGGCAGGGACTGTACTTTGCCTCTTTTTGTATCACCTGCACTTAGCACAGTGCCTGGCACATAGTAGGTACTTAATTAATGTTTATTGGTTCATTGATTGATTACACCAAAGTGGGAGTGTAAGTCTGATGGCTGGCCAGTTATTGCCTTGGCATTTTAGGACATTATGCTGAATCTGGGAATTCATGCTTTACAGGCTCCTTTGCAGTCCTTTTTCTCCTGGACTTTTTCCAGCTCTGCACCTCCTTGTCATCTAGTGCCTGTGAGGAGTGGGTTGTAATTGAAGACCCTGGGTTACACCTTGAGATGCACAGAGGAAAAGGTTTCTATAAATCCTGTCAGTGTGCAATAGATTAAATGCTCAGAATGCTCTCGGGACTGGAGAGGAAAACAAAGGGAGATGCTCACAAAATAACCTGTAGTCCTCATCAGAACAGTCAACCATAGGTGCCTAATCCTGGGGTCCAGGGATACAAAATCCAGGAGGAAGTAATTGATGCTTCTTTGATCCAACCAAGAAGACATCATGAATAAAGGGAAAGAATCAAGAGATGAATAAAAGATGTGATTGAGATAATTATGGCAAGTAGCCTTCCTTTCTCTGCCATTTTTTCTTTGCAAACTAACTAATTTTAAATGGGATTTTTTTGCCTTTTCTTTTTACATTGATGCAGTTCCCTCTATATTCTTCCATCTCCTCTTCCTAGAGAGATATTCCATAAGATCAAAGTTTTTTTTTTAAGAAAAAGAGGAAGAAAAGAAAATTCATCAAAATTGATCATAAAAAATATCTGATGTTTTATGCATTGTTCCACATTCATGGTCCCTTCACTTCTGCAAAGGAGCTCTTCTTTGCAGCCAAGATTATTCTTCCTTCCTCCGTCCCTCCATCCCTCCCTCCCTCCCTCCCTTCCTTCCTTCCTTCCTTCCTTCCTTCCTTCCTTCCTTCCTTCCTTCCTTCCTTCCTTCCTTCCTTCCTTCCTTCCTTCCTTCCTTCCTTCCTTCCTTCCTTCCTTCCTTCCTTCCTTCCTTCCTTCCTTCCTTCCTTCCTTCCTTCCTTCTTTCCTTCCTTCCTTCCTTCCTTCCTTCCTTCCTTCCTTCCTTCCTTCCTTCCTTCCTTCCTTCCTTCCTTCCTTCCTTCCTTCCTTCCTTCCTTCCTTCCTTCCTTCCTTTCTCCCTCCCTCCCTCCCTCTTCTTTCTTTCTTTCTTTCTTTCTTTCTTTCTTTCTTTCTTTCTTTCTTTCTTTCTTTCTTTCTTTCTTTCTTTCTTTCTTTCTTTCTTTCTTTCTTTCTTTCTTTCTTTCTTTCTTTCTTTCTTTCTTTCTTTCTTTCTTTCTTTCTTTCTTTCTTTCTTTCTTCCTTCCTTCCTTCCTTCCTTCCTTCCTTCCTTCCTTCCTTCCTTCCTTCCTTCCTTCCTTCCTTCCTTCCTTCCTTCCTTCCTTCCTTCCTTCCTTCCTTCCTTCCTTCCTTCCTTCCTTCCTTCCTTCCTTCCTTCCTTCCTTCCTTCCTTCCTTCCTCTTTCTTTCTTCCCTTCTTCCTTTCTCTCTCTCTCTCTTTCTTTCTTTCCTGTCTCCAGGGTTGGCTTTCCATCTACTGAGCCACCTAGCTGCCCTCCTACCATGTAGTTCTAATTGTTTTATATTTGTTCTTGCTATTTCATTATTGTGGTCATTATGTATATCATTTTCTGGTTTCTACTTACTTCACTATGCATCAGTTCCTAGAAGTCTTCCATGCCTCTCTGTATTCATCACGCTTGTTGTTTCTTTGGGCACAGTCATAATTCCATTACATGTATGTCCTACCATTCGTCTAGCTATTCCCCAGATGATGGATGTCTGCTTTCTTTCCAGTTCTTTGCTATCACCGAGTCTTGACCTGAATGTCTTAGTGTATATAAAACATTTCCTTTCATCAGTGTCCTCCTTGAGATTTATGCCTAGCAATGGAATCTCTTGTCTGACTGTTATTCTTTTGGTGGGGAATGAATCATCTTCTGAGGAATTGAATCTCACTTTAACAATCTGATGATCATGGCAAGCTCTAGTCAAGCACCTTTCTCTGGTTGTTGGTTTTTTTGTTTGCATGGGACATATTAATTAGCTAAAAACAATCCCTGAATTCTGAGTAGACAACTACTTCTTGAGATGGCCATATTATGGTCATGTCTAGTGTGTGGGATTTCCTTTCAGTAAAACAGATCTCCACTGTCTCCTGCAGACTTAGAGCTGTCTGAAGCTCAGAGGAGTTGAATAACTTGCCCATGGATTGCACAGTTTGCGTCAGAGGAGGGATTCAGGCCCCCATTTTCTTTACTCCAACTTCAGCACTCTTTCCACCAAACAATGCTATTTCTTCCATTGAAGGTAGCAAGGTGTTATTATCCTTGTTTTATAGATGATGTTCTGAGGTTCAAGGGGTTAAAGGAGCTGCTCATGCTCACAACTCTAACTAATATTAGAGGTAGGGCTCAACCACTGGCTGATTCTGATTCCAAGTTTAACAGTTTTTTTCTAGTATCCTAAATACATTCACTAACCGACTTCTCGAGATCCATTCTGTTTAGGGTTTTGCTGTAGATAAACAGAGCCTTCCAAATTCTGTTATAGTAAGTGTCTGGATCAAGCTTTCTCTTCTAGTGAGGAAATACAGAATTCCTAAGTCTCATAGAATCATTGTATTGCTGAATTGGAAGGGACCCAAGTGCCCATCTAGTCTAACATATCCCACAAGAATTCTCTCAACAACATTCCATACTATTGGTCATCCCATTTCAACTTGGAGAGATTTTCTGTGAGAGGGAATAAACTCCTTTCCAAGGCGGTCCATTTTGCTTCTGGAGAGTTCTGATCATGAGGAACTTTTTCTGATGGCAAATTAAATTTGCCTCTTTGCTACTTCCCCTGTCCCTCAGCTTTCTCTTCTATAACGTCTTGGCTTCTGAGGTCCAGTCTAGCTGAAAGTTTTACTTCTGAGGTCCGGTCTAGCTTGAAGTCTATGATTTTAAGGAAACAAAATCAAAACCAATCCCTGACCTCTTGTTTTTAAAGCTTCTTGTCTCTTCTCATTGTGGGAAACAGAACACCCCTCTCCCTTCCTTTCCAAAGACAGTGGGTTGATTAATAGGAGAGTAGGTCAGGGCTGCATTCCATGAACAACCTCTGCATGTCATCATTGGATATTGGAGCCACTTATTGGTGGGTTGGTGGTAGGGTTAGTGGAGGCATTATTTTGAAAGCAAGGAAGGCCAAAGTGCTTTTATTGGATGAAAAAGTATTTTCAGGATTCCCACATCAATAATTTTATCCCTTTTTCCATACCATTATTTTGATAGAGAGTATGGTGATGAACCACTATCTTTGACTAATTTCTCAGTTCATATTGTATCATCTCAGATTTACACTTAACACTGAATCAGCACAGAAGGAAGTTTCGTTGATTCTCTGTGGGGTCTATGGCTTTTTTGAGCCTCTACTGAATTATGGGAAGAGTGCAAAGGAATCTTAATTTCCTTCTTCCTTTCCACCTCTTCTGAGCACAATAAAGTCTTTTTTGGAATTACAAAGAAAAGAAAACCCAACCTGTGTGAGTTATTTCTAGAGCAAAGGGGAAGAGATCTACTTATTTACCCACAAACGTTGTAAATCTTAGCTGCAAGGCAACTTCAAACAGCAAGGATTTGGATTTGAAGTCAAGACATTTTGGTCCTAGTAATAATGTTCAGACTTGACAGGGTCATTCCATTGCTCAATAAACTTCACCGATTCCCTATTGCCTCTAGAATTACAGC
>NC_077233.1:35840164-35983407 GCF_027887165.1 Monodelphis domestica | reverse complement strand
AGAATCCCTAGTTTCCTTTAAAATTTAGTTGTCCATTAAACCTTTCTCCATTGATCCTCCAAGCTCAAACTTCCCTACTATATCAGCCATATATTTCTTTTGCACATGTTTAATATATATACATGTCGACTTCCCTGATAGAGTATAAACTCTTTGAGGGCATGGACTGTTTTATTTTTGCCTTTCTATCTTCAGTGCCTAGCACATAATAGGACCTTAATAAATATTTGTTGGTTGATTGGTA
The DNA here is from genome assembly GCF_027887165.1 of Monodelphis domestica. Classification (NCBI taxonomy): domain Eukaryota; kingdom Metazoa; phylum Chordata; class Mammalia; order Didelphimorphia; family Didelphidae; genus Monodelphis; species Monodelphis domestica. Next base: position 35,983,163 of record NC_077233.1, on the reverse strand, counting down.
GTTTCCTTTTTTTTTAAAAGGATTTTCCTTCTTGTTTTAAAAATCTACAACTCCATTTGTGTTCCCAGAACCATACCTAGACATTCTAGTGCCTAGAGCAAATCTAGGAGATAGTAGGGTGTGGTGTTAGCACAAAAGGCAAGACTGATTTTCCCAGGTGCAGTGACAGTAGCGGAGGGAGACTCTCTCTCAAACCAATCTTATTTCCTATTTTGACAATCACTAAACTCTTAGATCAAGGGAATATGGTAGATAAATTTGCCTAGATTATAGCAAAGATATTGATTTAATGTCTCCTACTATTCTTATGGAACAGATGGGGAGATGGGGACTAGGTGAATTCAGAATTGATTGACTAGCCAGACTCTGAGAACAGTCAATATCAACATGGCGGAAGTCTCTAGTTGGGCAGCACAGGGATTTGAGCTGGCCCTTTGCTATTTAACATTTTTATTAATAACTTGGATAAAGGCTTAGATGAGGGCTTTCTTATCAAACTTGCAGATGACATTAATCTGCGAGTGGGTCGTTAGCATACTGGAAGGCAAGAGTGGGATCCAAAAAGATCTTGACAGGCTAGATAGAGCACTAGACACAATTTAAATGGATGAAATCCAATTGGGATCAATGAAAAATCTTACATTAATAACAAAAAATCAACTACCTAAGCTGAAGAAAAGCAGACAGGGCTACAGAGTTCTGTCTGAAAAAGATCTGGGGTTTTTAGTGGACTGCAAGGATTCATTTAAGCCAGCAGGATGATGAGACAACCAAATAACTCCCATTAAAGCATAGGCTCTATTGAGCTGTTTTTGTTGTTTAATTATTTCAATGTCCAACTGTTCATGACTCTGTTTGAGGTTGGTGTTTTTTGGTTTGTTTTTGTTTTTGGCGGAGATCCTAGAGTGGTTTGCCATTTCCATCTCTAGCTCATTTTACAGATGAAGAACTGAGGCAAACAGGGTTAAGTGACTTACTCCATATCATACATCTGGAAAGTGTCTGAGACCAGATTTGAACTCACAAAGATGAGTCTTTTTGACTTCAGGTCCAGCCCTCTATCCATTGCACCACCCAGCTGCCCATATTGAGAGGCATAGTTTCCAGGAATGAGGAAGTGGCTGACTGTCCCTCTAGATTTTGCCTTATCTGACCTTCTCTGCAGCAGCTTTGAGCATCACAGTTTAAGATGGATACTGACAAGCTGGCGAGTATATAGAGAGGAGGGTAACCAAGATGGTGGAGGGAATTGAGTTCATGCCATATGAGGACCAGATCAGGGAACTAGGAATGCTTATCCTGGAGAAGGGAAGATAAGGATGATAGGATGGCTAAATTCAAGCATTCAAAGTCCTGATTGTGGGGGAGGGCTACAACTTTATCTGTTTACCCTCAAAAAGGGAAAGGGAAGAGAGGATGTATTTATTAACTATAGAGCAATTTCATTCATATTAATTAATTATTTATTAGTTGCCTGTCATGTACCAAGTGGTGCTAACTGCTTTTCAAATATTATTCATTTGAAAATGAATATAATCAAGAAAAATGGGTAGAAGGTACAAAGGGGTCAATTTAATGGGGGCAGAAAGGTGGTTCAGTGGATTGAGAGCCACACCTAGAGACTAGAGGTTCTGGGTTCAAATATGATCTCAGACACTTCCTAGCTGTGTGACCTTGAGCAAATCACTTAGCTCCCATTTCCTAGTCCTTACCTCTCTTCTGATTTGGAACCAATATACAGAATTGGCTCTAAGATAGAAGGCAACAATTAAAAAAAAAAGGCCAATTTAGGATGAATGTGTAAAACTTCCTAACAATTAGGGCTGCCCCAGGATGTAATGGGTGCCCCTCTTTTGGGGGGCTGAGTGACCCCTTGTTGGGCATGGTGAGGTTTCTCAGTGTTGAGGTGACTGTGATTATGTGATTCAGAGTTTGGTTCTTTCCCCCATGGCATTCTCTGATACAGAAATCAGCCCGGAGCTGGGGAAGGAACCACACTCCTCCAGATGTTGGTGCTCTGGGCCAAAGCCCCATTTGCCCAGTGCTAGTGACAGGCTCTGTGTATTCATTTTCCTACGAACTTTAATTGTATAGACAAGATACTGCCTTGAGTGTCATGAGAAGTTTGGGACTGTGAATTCCTTGGACCAGGCTGGATCTGCTCCTGATCTGTGGTGTGTTGGTATGTATTTATGTTACATTAGAGGAGAAAAGGGTCCCTGGAGATTCTGGCTCAAATACCAATCGCTCCCCGGGTCTTAACCAAAGTGGGGGCAGGTGGGCGGGTGGGAGGGAGGTGTTTCTTTTTTTGTAATTTTTTAAATAAAAATGAAACAAAATCCAACTGGAATTTCATAAAGCTATTCGTGACATTTAATTATTTACTATTTCTTATGTAAACATTTGGTCAAGCAGCAGTTTGTGGAAGGTAGAGGAATGTCGTGTAGTTAGCTGAGCTCGTCTGTGTTGATCTGGGGGATTCTGTGGAGGGACCCCCTAATCTGGATTGCTTCTTCTCAGACAGAGGCTTGTGGGGGAGCCAGCATGACACAATGTAAAAAACACCCTAAATCTGGGTTCAAATTCTGCTTCTGTTTGCTGTGTGGCAAATCACTTAACATCTTAGCCTCAGTTTTTCTCTTTGGTAAAATGAGGTGGATGGACAGGATGACTTCTGGGGTCCTTGTTAGTTCTAAATCTGTGATCCATCCCACTAGAACTGACTGTCTATTTCTTCTGCCTTTTTTTTTCCCATTCTAACTTTTATTAATGTTGCCACTAATATCTGGGATCAGTAAGTCATCCATCTTGTCCAAGCCAGGCAATCTCATCAGAAATACACTACAATGGAAAGAACAATGGATTTGGAGGCTAAGTACTTGGATTTTAATCCTGGCTTGCCACTTATTTTTATTAATTCCTTGCCTTCCATCTTAGAATCAATGCTGTATATTAGTTCTACGACAGAAGAATGGTAAGGGCTAGTGAATGGGTTAAGTGACTTGCCCAGGGTCACACAGCAAGGAAGGGTCTGAAGCCACATTTGAACCTAGGACCTTCCATCTCTATGCCTGGTTCTCAATCCAATGAGCTACCCAGCTGCCCCCTATAGATACAATTTTAATCATTGTTCTCTAGCATTTTGTGATCGATATTCTCTCCTTCCCTCTCACCTCTCCTTGTTTTTGTAATCTATTCTACATAAGCCCTCCTTCCTAGTCAGAGAATCTCCTTGGTGTCCCTGGAAATTTTTTTGCCATATGCCTTCTCCTCTTTCCACCCTGATCCTGCCTTTTTATCAGACTCCTTCTATGCCTAGATGAACTCCCATTTCTCCCATGAATAATACCACCCTAAGCAACTCATTCCCCTCTCCTCTGACCTCCCTGAGCCCTCATTGGCTTCCATTTGTTTGACACTAGCCCTACACTGAGCATTTTCCCAATGGCAGCCTTTTGGTATGGGAGACACCTTTTAAGAAGGATAACGATGAGCCAGATGAGGGCAACCAGAATGACAGAGTCAAATCTATGTCCAATGAGGATTCATTGGAGGAATCAGGGATGCTTAGCTTGAAGATTCAGGAGAGACATGATGAGTGCTCTCACATTTGGCTTGTTTTCTTTCGTCCTAGAGGACTCACCCAGGAGAAAGGGGTGGCAATAGCAAAAAGGCAAATTCAATTTTCATTTCAGGAAAAACTTCCTAACTGCAGAAGCAGTAAGGGGGCGCAATGGATAGAAGAGTGACCCTGGAGTCAAATACACTTGAGTCAAAATCTGCCTTCAGACACTCACTAGCTCTGTGACCCTGGACAGTTTATTTCATCTCTGTCTGCCTCAGTTTCCTTCACTGTAAAATGGAGATAATAAGAACACCTACCTCCCAGAGTTGTGAGAATCAAATGAGACAATATTTGTAAAGTGCCTTGCAAACCTACTATTATTTTTTGAAAACTTCCATATCTCCCAAGTGTCTGTTTTACCTGTTATCCCCTAAATTTCTAGGGGACTTCACAGCTTTGGTATAACTCAGAGCACAGACATTTGGATTCTTTTTTTTTTAACCTTTATGTTCCATCTCAGAATCAATATTGTATATTGGTTTTGAGGTAAAAGAGCAAAAAGGACTAGGAAATGGGGGTTAAGTGACTTGTCTAGGGTCACATGGCTAGGAAGTGCCTAGGGTCAGGTTTGAGTGGAAGAGAGGTTTGATTTTTGAGGTATAAATATTCACATTGGGAATTTAACAATTCATTCTCACTATCAGTAGGCTTTTGCACACCCTTACCTTTCTATTCTGGAAGCTTAGAATAGTTCTGCCTCGATTTTTTTTTAATTTTAAAATTTATTTGTTTGTTACATGAAAGTGCCAGTGCTCAGTATCTTCTTCCCTCCCTTCCATAAAGCACATAGCATAGTGAATAACACATAATAGCTCTTCCTCTTCTCCTTCTCCTTCTCCTTCTCCTTCTCCTTCTCCTTCTCCTTCTCCTTCTCCTTCTCCTTCTCCTTCTCCTCCTCCTCCTCCTCCTCCTCCTCCTCCTCCTCCTCCTCCTCCTCCTCCTCCTCCTCCTCCTCCTCCTCCTCCTCCTCCTCCTTCTTCTTCTTCTTCTTCTTCTTCTTCTTCTTCTTCTTCTTCTTCTTCTTCTTCTTCTTCTTCTTCTTCTTCTTCTTCTTCTTCTTCTTCTTCTTCTTCTTCTTCTTCTCCTTCTCCTTCTCCTTCTCCTTCTCCTTCTCCTTCTCCTTCTCCTTCTCCTTCTCCCTTCTCCTTCTCCTTCTCCTTCTCCTTCTCCTTCTCCTTCTCCTTCTCCTTCTCCTTCTCCTTCTCCTTCTCCTTCTCCCTTCTCCTTCTCCTTCTCCTTCTCCTTCTCCTTCTCCTTCTCCTTCTCCTTCTCCTTCTCCTTCTCCTCCTTCTCCTTCTCCTCCTTCTCCTTCTCCTTCTCCTCCTTCTCCTTCTCCTTCTCCTCCTTCTCCTTCTCCTCCTTCTCCTTCTCCTCCTTCTTTTCCTTCTCCTCCTTTTCTCCTCCTTCCTTCAAGATTCAGTTCAAATAATCTCTTCTGCAGGAGACCTTTTCCAGTTCCACCTGCAAACCCCAAATTCCTTCTTCTTGGAGATTACCTTTCTTCTGCTCTCTAAGTATCTTGGATACATCTACATGATGTCTGCCCCATTAGAATGGAGAATCTTTGAGGTCAGGGACTGTCTTTACTTTTCTCTATGTATCCCCATATCTTAGCCCAGAGCAGAAACATAGTAAATACTTTGAATAAATTTGTTGATTAATGAATATATGAGAAAATATGCAAACAAATCTCTACCAATGGGATATGAGGGATATTGTAAGGCACTCCCAGTTCTATAGAAAGAAAAAGAATTTAATGGCTCCAACCAATCTCCTTTCTCACTAGGACTGAAATTTCTTCTCTTGCTGGCCTTGGGCAAAACTCCAAAGTAGGTGAAAGTTTGTCTTCGGTGAGGACAAGCCAAATTTGGAAGAGAGGCTGGGGAAAAGGTGGAGAGTAGATTGGATGACAATCACTCCTCCCCATTCTCCTCCCTCTTTCCCTTTTTTTTTTGTCCTCAGGTTCTATATTGTCTTCTCTTGTCTTTTCCATTCTTTTCTTCCTTGATTTATAGACCTTCTGACTAAATGCTTCTGATGCAATGAACTCATTGCATAAACTTTATAACAGGTTCCGTCATTCTGTAACTGGTTTCTTTCTTGTTACCACATGATGAAGAGAAGTCATTTTGTTGGGTTGTGGCTATGTATAGGGACCTGGGGTTCGTTCAAAAGGTACTGATAGACTGGAACTTGCCCCATCTCTTTTAGAGGACCCCTTCCTTCCTTCCTTCCTTCCTTCCTTCCTTCCTTCCTTCCTTCCTTCCTTCCTTCCTTCCTTCCTTCCTTCCTTCCTTCCTGGTGGTGCTCTTGTGAGAGAAGAAAGACAATGCTCTAAGAAGAGAATTCTTAAGTTCCTTCCATCCAAGGCCAACATATGGCCCATGAGCAAAGGGCTTCATTTTCCCCTTGGCATTTGTTCTATTTCAAGTGACAGAGACTGGAGGGTACAACCTTGTGAATTGTGAAAGGTCAGGAGAGCAAACCACCTAGAAGACTAGGAATAAAGTCCATGTTGAGGTTTAAAGACAGCCAGTTCAGCTTTGAGGCTCTGAGAAGCAGAATGATGTTCTAGACCCATCCCAGCTATAGCTGAGACAAAGGCTTTTCCTGAAATGATGCCACATTTGGATCTGAACTTTGTAGAACAAAAACTAAGTAGGAACTGCATTAAATCTGAGCCTATTTGAGGCAGCTATATGCATAGATTGAGAGTTAGGCCATTGTGATTTTTAGATTTTCCCCATCTTGCTTAGTCTAGCACCCAGGGATGTACTCACCCACACTACACTGTGCTAGCAAATGACAAATCAGAAATGACTGACTGTCCCCTGGGCTATCCTAAGCCAAGCTTGAGCCACCACTGGCACGTGTGAGATTCAGGTTTGTTCTCTTTTCCTCTTATCCTCAAATTATTGTAATTTCCTAGCTGGTATGTCTTCAAGATCCATCAGAGAGACTAGTCTTCCTTGGGCCTCAGGGGGAATGTAAAAATAGAAATTTGAACCCTAGACTTCAATCCCCAGAAGTCCTTGGTATTTCCCAGAAATCCCTATAATCTCACCTGAGTCTCCACCTAGGCAAAATCACAATTAGTATTTAACTGGCAGTAATGCCTCCCACACTTCTTCTTCTTCCTGCCTTTGCAAGATGTAGTAAGTAAGCTTTAAATGGGCTAATCAGCCCTGGGCATGTGGTTCTTATTGTTTGTATCTTCTTTATTCCTTGATTCTAACAATCCTTAATAACCTCATAAAATATAACATTTTTATTATTAGAGACTAATTTAATTTTTACACCTAGAGACTGGATGTTCTGGGTTCAACTCTAATCTCAGACACTTCCTAGCTGTGTGATCCCAGGCAATCACTGAACCCCCATTCACTAGTCCTTATTGCTCTTCTGTCTTGGAACCAATACACAATATTGATTCTAAGACAGAAGGTAAGGGTTTAAAAAAAACTGAACCTATTCTTTGCAGAGGCCAATGTGCTTGGTATAGGTCCGTGATGGAGAACCTTTTAGAGGGGTGGGTGATGTGAGAAATGTCCTCAGGCATGTATGGAGATAGGGAGGGGAGCAGTCCATCCTGTATCTCTCTGGCTTTCTAGTAAAGAACTCTGGAGAAGTCTGTTTTGGGGTGATGGCACATGTACCCACAGAGAGGGTTCTGAGTGCCCCCTCTGGCACAAGCACAATAGGTTTACCACTACTGGTATAGGTGAACATGATCCTGAAGTATTGGAGGGAAAAACTTATACTTCTAGTCTCGCTAAATTTTTGAAGCAAATATCCCTTTGTAAGAGCTAATTGATATTAATTGGTTCAAAAGAATTGGAGTACTGGTCACTGGACATTAACAGTAATTAACACAATGAAATGGGAGCCCAAGTAGATGTTATTAGAGAAAGATACCACAACTCCTAAGGGATACGCCTAGAACCCTGAGGGAGGTTGTAGGTAGCCTTGCTCTAGGAGAATGAGACCAGAGAGTACTTCTGAAACATCTTCCCAGTGAAGTGAACATCAGAGTGTACCTAGTTGGAGCCAATGATCCTCCATTTGGACCCTTCTCAGGAGAGAAAAGTAAAGGGTTTGATTCTAATTTCATTGGAACTAAACATGAAATAGAGAGATCAGAGAATAATAACCATAACACATCTCTCTTCAATACTTCAGGGACATATTGTTGCCCATACTGACCACCTGATTTAATGCAGTTTCTAGTTTGCATTGGTTCTATAAAGTTCTGGACCAAATGTGATACCACTTCAGGAAAAGCCTTTGTTTCAGCTCTAGCTGGGATGGGTCTAGAAGGGCACTTTTCCCTCCTCTGGCCTTAAAGCTAAACTCTGGTAAATGCTTTACAAATATCTCATTTAATCTTTCCAACAGCCCTGGGAGTTAAGTGCTATCAGCATTCTCATTTTACAGTTGAGGAAATTAAGGTTAAGTGTCTGGTGCAGGGTCATGTTGCTAGCAAGTGAGGTCAGATTTGAATTCAGGTCTTCCTGACTATAGACCCAGAAGTCAATCTATTTTGCCATCTAGCTCAGGGGGGTTGAACCAGTTGGTCTTCAAGTTCTCATCTAGATATATCCATATAAAATCTGTATCCTAAAATACAATAATCCTTCTTTATCACTGTTGATGATGATAACCTCTTCTGTTCTCACTGAATGGATTTGTCTTTGGGGTCCTAGAAGTGGTCGCCAGCTATTATCAAATTATTCCATTAACTCTCCCAAGAGGGTCTATATCTATATGTCAAATCCTCTTCCTGAAAGAGAAGGAAATGGAGAGTGGACATTCTTTATCATAGCTACTGCAGGGATCTACTCAAGATCAAATTCTCTTCCCTGATGTGTTGGACAAACTGCAGACTAATATCCTTAATCCTTTGCAATTCTCAGCTACATATGAGTGTCAATGGAAGTCACATGGATGTTTTGGAAAGGAAATCTATCTTACAGAGGGCCTGACATTTTCTCATAAACCAAGTGGAAGCAATTGGCTTTGGAGGGATCTTTATTCTGAGAGATCATCCCCATACCTTTTGAAAATGAGAGTTCTTTTTATATTAGTACTGGGGGAGCTGGGCTAAGGTCTGAGATGGTTAAGAGCCTCTTCCCCAGGAGAAGAGACTCTTGGCCTTCCATAACCTCCCCTCACACCCTTTGACTCCAGTGGCTTGAATTACATTTAGCAGTTTTATTCAATTCTTTCTGCACTCAGACCACAGGCGACTTCCTCTTTGGAAGGAAAAAACCCCAAACAAACAGAGCTCTTCAGCAAAGACTCCAAGGACCTTTTGAACATTAATCCAATAGGTCTTAGAGACATTTGGACGAGGCTAGATAAATGGAACAAACATATGGATTATATTTCCATTAAACTACACACGGGCTTAGAAATTAAATGGAAAAGTTCTTGGCAAGGTCTTGCCTCTGTTTTGCCCTCTTCAGATACGTTTGGCTCAACTTTGATGATGTTTGATAAATCTGAAATATAGAAGGACTAACCTATTCCCCTTCATTTTACGTTATGCGAGGCAAGGGGGGAGGGTGTGTGGGATACCTTTGTAAGTGGCAATTCTTGGAACTATTTCTAGGGTCTTATTCAGTAACACAGCTCTAGAGGTAGGCGAGTTGTGAGCCAACCAATCAATCAATTAAGAAGCATTTATTAAGTATTTTGCTAGGTGCCAAGTACAATGTTAGAACCGATAGAGAGTTGGAGTTACGTTTTCGTTGGCATAGGGAATTACCAAATGAAGAAATTCTCTCTACCAATGCAGGTTGGCACCTTCTCTGCAATTTATTGTTTTAGAGAGTTTTTTGGAGCAATGGGAGATTAACTGCCTTGCCAAGGATCATACAGCCTATGGAAATGAGAGGTGGGAATTGAACTTAGAGCTTTCTCTGCCTTTGAAAAACCAATATAATGGAGATTTGGCCCATGCTAACACCACCTAAGATGATGTCATCCACATGGAAGACTCTAGGGTGCTGGTCTAAGGAGATTGAGGACTAGAGCATGGGTGGATTTTGCACATTAACCCACAGGATTGAGAGTAGCTTTCCCCCCACTGATTGCACAGCTCCAGTTGCTGGCAACTTTAAAATGGCTTGAATCAGTACTACCTGTGGCTTTATTGACATTGGAGAGAAGGGGTGATTCCTTCGTTCAGACTGCAGACTTTGGTCTTCCCCTCAGTGTAACATTACCCCAGGAGTGGGCATGAAAGAAGAGCCAATCATAGGCAATTTCCCCTTTGCTAATTTTGCCACTTTCTCAGGGATGACATCCATATTGAATTTTGGGACTATTTAACATTCTTCTGTCCTAGACTCCCAAAGATTCAATTTAATTCAACAAGCAAATATTAAGGTTTACTATGTGACAAATGACTTGTGCTTGGTACTCGGGACACAGAAACAGCCTCTGCCTTTGAGGAGTTTACATTGAGGGGAAGGGTGAAGGCAAAGAATGAGAAACTTGCCTTCCAGGTTAGCCAGCTCGTGCTTTTTTTGAAGATTTTCACCATCTCTCTCCTTTCTAGACTCTGTCTTCCAGGTAAACTGACCTACTTGCTATTCCCTGAACTAAGAATTAAGTTTCCAGCCACCATGTGTTTGAGCAAACTCTTCTCTTTTCCTGGAATGTACTCTTTTACCTTCTTTTAAAATCCATCTTTTCCCTTCTAAATTCAGTTTATATGTCTGCCAACTCCTACACAGAGCCTCCCTTGATTCCCCTTCTCAGTGTTCTGTCTTCTCAGATTGTCTTATATTTAATTACCTGTTTACAGGCTATTTTTTCCCCTACTAAAATGCCCCCTAAATCTGAAAAAGAGGAGCTATTTTTCATTTTTGTTGTCCCAGTGCCTGATGCAAATACCTTGCACATAGTAAATGCTTATGGAATGGAATTGAACCCTGGGAACTTGGGTTCCCTTAGGACCCAAGAATGCTGGGTATGCACAAAACTCAATTTGGAAGTCACTGTTCAGGAAGGAACAAAATATAGCTAATGGGAATTGCCTATACTTGGCTGCTCTTTCAAGCCCAGTTTTTGGATTCCATATTGAAGGACCCAAAACCAAGACAGAGTTGCATTATGCCAAGGCAACATTCTCATTTTCCGAGGCTTGGTTGTTCTTTATGGTTTTCAGGACGAGATGTGACCAAATGATTACATACTCCGTCCTTTCAGGACTACCCCAGGAGAAAGGAAAAGAAGGAAAGGGGGAAATTCTTTTGGAAGAAACATTTCTGCACTGGGAAGGACCAGCATGGAAGTGAAGAGGGTGCCAAAGAAGGACAAGGCGGAGATGAACAGGATGCCCAAATGGAAGAAATCAGTGAAAAAAATATGATGACAGCTCTGTACCATTCCTAATGTGACTCCTTGATCTCCAACCTTAGGAGAAAGAAAGGATGAAAAAGCAATGGTTTAGGAGCAAAGCCACAGGCAATGGACTTGGAGCAGGAAGAGGGAGACATTTTTTTTTTTAAATGAAATTGATTTTTTAGTTCCCTCGGCAAAGGGAGTTCTGACTCAGAGCCACAGGGAATGTGGGCACATGGTAAGCTTGTGATGATCCTCTGGCTATGCCACAGGCCAGGACTACTCGAACACATTCTCAGAGCCAATATCCTCCGGGATTTAGTGGCAAAGAGGTGGAGGACAGGACTTTTGCTATTAAGACAATTCATTTCACAGAATGTGCTGGAGTATGCATATTAAGAAACATAAGCTTTTAGAAATAATTCCGGCAAAATTCCATCAGCCTAAATGGACAGGATATCTCTTGGGAACTGCATTGGGAGATTTGGATCTCACTCAGACTGAATTTATTGACTTACTCCATTAAATCTGTCCTGAGTCCTCTCTGTCGCTGGAACCAAGGAAAGAGGGTGAAGTTTTGCTGTGAACATAGGAAACTTGTGAAAGACTTGGGGATGGCGTGGTGGAGGTGAGCTCTACCTCGTTTCTACTCTCTTTATCCTATCTACTCCTCTATCCATTTGGAGAAAATTTGAGAGCTTTTCTCCTATTTATATCCTTTCACCATTCAACACACTTGGTTTCCAGACCTAGTAACCAGTGACTAGACCCATTAACTAGTGTCTAGCTCTGGAATCGGTGTCGTTGTCTTCCTGTGTTGTCAATATGGTGGAAGGGATGAGAAAGTGAGTATGATCATTCCAAATATGGAGGAGATAAGTGCACAGACATGAGGGAGTAGATGGCAGGACTAGACTAAGGAACAGCAAGTGGTCCAGTTTCATCATACTGTTGTTGCTCACTCATTGTGCCAACTCTTTGTGATCCCATGGACCACACTGTCCATGGTGTAGATACTAGAGTGGTTTGCCATTTTCTTCTCCAGTGGATTAAGGCAAATAGAGATCTCACACAGCTAGTAAATAGCCAGTTTGCACACAGTGTCTCTCTGATGCCAGACCCAATGCTCTATCCACGGAGTTCACCTAGCTGCCTCCTTAATTGGACAATGGAATACTAAAAGTGGGGAAAGGTTGATGAATCAATTGGAGGCAGATTTTGGAGGGCCTTGAGTTCTGGGTTAGGGGATTTTTCCTACAGGCAATGTGAGGCTCTGAAGGTTTTTGAGAAGCAAGGTAATGTAACTGGATAAGTATTATTTTGGCAAATGCATTAAGGACAGAATGGAGAGGCAAAGTACTGTCATGAAGACCAGCTAGGAAGCTACTAGAATAATGTAGAAAAGATTCAGAAAAGATCATTATACCTTCAGACCGTGGAGAAAACTACATGAACTTTTCAGTCCTTATATTTCTTCATAATCTGTCTCCAGCCTACTTTTCCAGATTGACTGTATGTTCATCTTCTTTATATACCCTACAGTCTAGTAAAACTAGCCTTCTTGCTGTTCCACAAGCAATTCTGTTTCTCATCTCCAGGCCTTTGCACAAGGCATCTCCCATGCCTGGAATACACTCTCTTCTCCTTAGAATCCTTAGTTTTCTTCAAAGTTTACCTCAATGACTTCTTCCTAAATGAAACTTATTCAGATTCCTCAAGATGCTAATATCTCTCTACCTTTCTCTTAAGTGATTTTGTATATACATTAAAAACAAAACAAAACACAACAACCCTCCTACTATATACTGATTCCAAGGCAGAAGATTGGTAAGAGTTAGGGAACGAAGGTTAAGTGACTTGTCCAGGGTCATACAACAAGGAAGCATCTGAAGCCAGATTTGACATCTCTAGGCTTGGCTCTTAATCCATGGAGCTACCTAGTTGCCTCTACTTTGTATGTACTTCTACAGCAGCCCCCTCTGGGCTCATTCCCCAAATCCACCTGACCATTGTAAGCTCCCAGGGAGCAGCTGACTAGTTCTCTCCTTAGGGGCTGGAGTTTCTGGTACCATCACTCACAAGCTCCCACTAGTGTGTTTCCCATTAATGATTAGCCAGATGTAGTTAGCTTTTATAAAAATGGCATTTTTATAAGCAAGTAGACAAAGTAAGAGCAGTTCCCCACTTCTCCACTCCAGCAAACTGGAGACACACTTTCCTCTTATACGCACTAGATTCTGAAGAGAGTGGGTGGTTCAGAATTGTGACAAAGTGATACCAAGTGACAAAGGAGTGCCTACGGATTCCTTGTTGACCAATTCCTTTCTCCCCCCTTCTTGGGATTATGAATTTTCCCTTAGGGATAAGTTCTTTGCTCAGGTCGGAGGGCCAGTGCCTTCCTAGAATCCATAACTGTCCCTTTCCTCTTCTAGGGTCCTGTTCCCTCAGGTTACAACTCTTCTTTGGTGACTGTATTTCTATGTAATTTACAGCTGTTTTCAATAGCATTGGCCACTAACCTTCCGTAGATACTATTGTGTCCTCCTTAGATTACAAAGTCATTGCTTTAATAGTCCACCCCAGAATACTGGTTTACCCAACACCAATAAAGAGCAAACACCTGAGGATAGAGGGGACCCTGTGCTTACAGCCACCATGGTGAAGTGGGACATAGCAGAGCCACCCTTTACTAGCCCAAAGCTGTCATGCCTCCTTGAAGCCACAAAAGAAGAGAGTCACGGGGAATGGGAATGGGAATGGGATTGCCCCTCTTGGACACCCACTCTTCAGCTCGGAAGTCAGTGAGATGACTTTTTATCATCCCATGGTCCCAATCCTTGAGTCAGCTGGCCTGGAAACTGGTTCTCTCCATTTCCACACATCCCTTGGGCTGAAACCAGGTGGAGAATATTGACAGATCATTTAAATCTTGGTCCTTAATAGCCAGTAGATCCTTATTACAATCACATCCCTGAGCATGCGCTCATGCTCACAGAGTCTGTCTTGTCTGTCTGTCTCTCTCTTTCTTTCCTTAAAGGAAGGCAAGTTCCCTTGAGGGCAGGAACAACTTGAGTTTTGTCTCTTTTATACCAGGACATACTCGGTATCTGTGAGATGCCTGTTGATTGCTAAGTTGAATCCTTAACGATATTAATTCAGATTGTTTTCCTTTTTTTCCAGCAGACACCACCGCAGCATTTAGGAAAATGACCATTTCATCCAGATGAGGCACATACTAGTAAGGTGTCTATCCCAGGTACAGGAAGGAAATGGGGCTTAACCAGGGCCAGTCATCAATGATCTCTTTTCTCCGAGTCTTTCAATTTAAAAGAAAAAAAAAACATGATTCCTCACCCTTCATCATCAGGGGCAGCCTGTTTTTGCTCCAGCTGGCAACCCCCCAGCGGCTGGCGAAGTCCTTAGCGCATGCTGCCAGGACCTGCAAAGCCTCTGTTTCTTTCGTCTCCTGCCCTCCCATTCATTTCCCTGAAGGCTCATGCAGACATAGAGGGGCCATCTCGAAAGTGTTGCTCTGGGCTTAGATATTTTTTCCCTGCTCTCCCATTTCCTTTTTAATTTTCAACAATTTCATTTGTTTTTCTTTTATTCCTGTTTTCTGCTCTTCTCCTGGACGTTTGGAGTTTGTGTTTTGGGGTGATCACTAACACATCAGTAAATGCCAGTCTGGATTGTGTGTGTGTGTGTGTGTGTGTGTGTGTGTGTGTGTGTGTGTAGGGGAGGATGTCTTTTCATGGGGTTTCTTATGCCTGTATTTGCTTTGATCTCGAGCTGAGTTTGCCAAGTGGACAGGGCCACCCACTGATCCTATTCAGCCTGGTTGAAAGGAAATGTTTTCCTCTCCTTGCTAGCCTCCAGGGCTGCATACAAAGGGGGCAAAGGCTCCATGTGCCATGGGAGCCAGCTTCACTTTGCAAATTGAAAATGCTGGCAGCTCTAGTCCTAGTCATCATGAGCTGGCCAGGAGGTGGTGGTTAAAGGGTTTACTAGGGCATAGATTTTTTGGGGGGTGGGGTGGTGGTTGGGTAGGATGCAGAGGACTAGTCTTTTAAACCCTTAGGGCCACATTTAAGACTTAACCAGGGGGGCAGCTGGGTAGCTCAGTGGATTGAGAGCCAGCCCTAGAGACGGGAGGTCCTAGGTTCAAATCTGGCCTCAGCCACTTCCCAGCTGTGTGACCCTGGGCAAGTCACTTGACCCCCATTGCCTAGCCCTTACCACTCTTCTGCCTTGGAGCCAATACCCAGTATTGACTCCAAGACGGAAGGTAAGGGTTTCTAAAAAAAAAAAAAAAAAGACTTAACCAGAAGGGATTCTCCAGGACTGGTATCTGCCATTTTCCCAGCCTAGTCCAATGGAAATTGATCAATTAATCATCTCCTAGAATTTTTAATAAAACTCTTAATTTCTGGCCTAGTGACAACTTTTTTTTCCCCAAAGGCAGGCAAATGGGATTAAGTGAACTGCCTAGGGTCACACAGCTAGGATGTGAATAAGGTCACATTTGAACCCAAGTCCTCCCAACTGATCTGGCACTCTATCCATCTTGCCACCTAACTGCTCCTATCAACTAGAATTCTTTTTTTTTTTTTAAATATATTTTATTTGATCATTTCCAAGCATTATTCGTTAAAGACATAGATCATTTTCTTTTCCTCCCCCCCACCCCCCATAGCCGACGCGTAAGTCCACTGGGCATTAGATGTTTTCTTGATTTGAACCCATTGCTTTGTTGATAGTATTTGCATTAGAGTGTTCATTTAGAGTCTATCCTCTGTCATGTCCCCTCAACCTCTGTATTCAGGCAGTTGCTTTTTCTCGGTGTTTCCACTCCCATAGTTTATCCTTTGCTTATGAATGGTGTTTTTTTCTCCTGGATCCCTGCAAGTTGTTCAGGGACATTACACTGCCCCTAATGGAGAAGTCCATTACATTCGATTATACCACAGTGTATTAGTCTCTGTGTACAATGTTCTCCTGGTTCTGCTCCTCTCGCTCTGCATCACTTCCTGGAGGTTGTTCCAGTCTCCATGGAACTCCTCCACTTTATTATTCCTTTTAGCACAATAGTATTCCATCACCAACATATACCACAGTTTGTTCAGCCATTCCCCAATTGATGGGCATCCCCTCGTTTTCCAGTTTTGGGCCACCACAAAGAGCGCAGCTATGAATATTTTTGTACAAGTCTTTGTGTCCATTATCTCTTTGGGGTACAGACCCAGCAGTGCTATGGCTGGGTCAAAGGGTAGATATTCTTTTGTCGCCCTTTGGGCATAGTTCCAAATTGCCCTCCAGAATGGTTGGACCAATTCACAACTCCACCAGCAGTGCATTAATGTAACAACTTTGCCTCCTCCCCTCCAGCATTCATTACTTTCCTTTGCTGTTATGTTAGCCAATCTGCTAGGTGTGAGGTGATACCTCAGAGTTGTTTTGATTTGCATCTCTCTGATTATAAGAGATGTAGAACACTTCTTCATGTGCTTGTTAATAGTTTTGATTTCTTTATCTGAGAACTGCCTATCCATTTCCCTTGCCCATTTATCAATTGGAGAATGGCTTGATTTTTTGTACAATTGATTTAGCTCATTATAAATATGAGTAATTAAACCTTTGTCAGAGGTTTCTATGAAGATTTTTTCCCAATTTGTTGTTTCCCTTCTGATTTTAGTTATATTGGTTTTGTTTGTACAAAAGCTTTTTAGTTTGATGTAGTCAAAATTATTTATTTTACATTTTGTGATTCTTTCTATTCAACTAGAATTCTTAAAGAGCTTACTAACCATAACAGATAGCTTGAGGTGGTAGAGAGAATGTTGGATTGGTAGTCAGGGGACTTGGGTTCAAATTCTGGTTCTGCCACTTTGGCTACCTCTATGACTTTGGGCAAGTTTCTTGACCTCTCTGATCCTCAACTATAAAATAAATAGGGTTTGACTAGATGGAGAGGATAGGCTAGATGATCTCTAAGTTCTCTTCCAATTCTAAATTTGTGTTGAGCCAATGAATACAGCACCTCCATCTAGGCAGGCTGACTTGAAGTGAGAAGTATTGCTAAGAAGTATAGCATATGTGCCAACCACTATGCTGGGTACAGGAGATTTCCCTAATGGACATGTGATTTCATTGTCCTTTTGCCAGGGCAGGTTGGCACCTTTTCTGCACCTTAAGGTCATAAAAATGTAGTAACTTGCCCAGGATCACACAGCTCGGATGGGTCAGAGATGGGAGTTGATTCTAGGTCTTTGTGGCTAATTATAGTACACTTGGGCACAAGTATAAAATGGAGTAGTTTCTGCGCTCAGTGAGCTTCCATTCTACTAAATCTATTGTTAGATTTAGAGGCAGAGCCCTGGATTTAGATTCCCACTTGACTGCTTAGTACTGTGTGACTTTGGGTAAGTTGCTTCTCCCCTCTGAATAAAGCAGACTCCCATCTCTAAGGATGACAGTCTCTTTAAGATGGGAGGTTATAATATGAAGTTCAACAGAAAGAAAGAGTCTTCAGTTTACTGTCTGGACTCAATTCCCAACCTTGTCATATTTCTCCAATATGTCTTTCTTGCTTGAAATTCTGTCATCCTATGAAGTGAAGCTTCAGACCTCTGCGTTCTCTGTTAGTTCTTGGGAAGATTTTTAGATAAAAGGATGTGCTTTGCTTTTTACCTTTAGAGAGAAATAGAAGCACCGAGAATCAAGTTACTTAGCATCAGGACAAAATCAATGACCACTAGATAGGCATTCCCTCTCCTGGGTCCTCTGGTATCTCCTTTTAAAAATTTTTTATTAAAAAATCTTTATCTTCAGTCTTAGAATAAATATTGTATATTGGTTCCAGAATAAATATTGTATATTGGTTCCAAGGAGAGAGGTTAAGACTAGGCAATGGGGGTAAAATGACTTGCCCAGGGTCATATAGCTAGTAAGTGTCTGAGGTCAGATTTGAACCCAGGACTTCCATCTCTAGGCCTGGCTCTTAATCCACTGAGCCACCTAGCTGCCTCCCCCTCTGCTATCTCTATACACACTCCCCCATTTCCTCCAGATTTTTTTTCCGACACCCTAATTGTCTTTCACAGTCCATCCATTAGCAGTATCTCATATGCTCTCTTGTTCTTCATCCTGAGTTAGGAGTTCCAGACATCATATCAATTCTATTCAATTCAACATATATTTAATAAGCACCTACTATGTGCCAGGTACTGTGATAGGTATTGGGGATACCCCCCCCCCCCAATCAATGACCACTGTCATGTGGCAGGGCATAGCCAATCAGTTACTCTCCTGCTAAAGGATGCTTTCCAGTAATTTTGTAAGGCTTACCCTGAAAAGTCCTTTCTTCCTCTCCAATTACCCAGTTACATTGTATTTGTGGGTTGCCATGGGCTGTCCAATCACAATCATTAATTATCCATGGCAGCATCTTTTACCAGCCGTCTGTACATCTTGGCAGTCCCTATCACTACAAGTTGGCCTGGCCAGATTGGGGGCAAGGAGAGGGAGTGTGGCTCATTGGCTGTGCTGCCCTAGATGTTTTGGGTTGTTTTTGTTGATATAGGCTCCACTTCAGGGCAGGAATCCACAGATGCGGTTCATTTGGAATGAAGAGGGGAAACGGGAGAAGGGAAGTGGGAGAAGGCTATGGTGGGGAGGGGTGGGGGTGCCTGCCAGTCCAATTCAATCAGTGCTGACTAGAACTTTTCTAATTGTTCTCTCTGATTTTCAAGAAGTTAGGAGAGGTGAATTTAGTTTATGGTTTTTCCTCTCTATCTTCTCCTGTTTTTCTCCCTTCCTCTCTCCTTCTTTCCTGTCCTCTCCTTCCTCTTCTCTTTTCTCCCTCTCCTTCCTCTTCTTCCTCTCCTTTCTCTCCCTCCTTCCTCTTTCTCTCCCTCCTCCTTTCCTTCCTTCCCCTTCTTTCTCTCTTCCTCTCCTCTTTCCTCTTTTTCTCCATTCCTTCCCCACTTTTTCCCTCTCCCTCCATCATCGTCTCCTCTCTACCTTGTTCTTCTCCTCTAACTCCTCTTCCATCCCCTCTCCTCCTCCTTTTCACCCCCTTCCTCCCTTTTCTTCTCTATTTCCTGTTCTTCTTCTCTTCTATGTGTTTTCTGTACTTCAAGCATCACCAGGGGCGCTTTGGGCTCCAACGAGAAAGTCTTGACTCTGATATGAGCTGTAGCTGACTCACCAACCCCCAATTTCCAGGCCAGGGGTGGGGGCTGATTGAGCTCATCTGCCTCTCTGAATTTCCCAACTCCTTGGGCCTCATGGGTCCCTAATGAGAGGAGACAGATGAGAAAGGCAGCAGATTTGACAGATAGATGACTTCCCCGTTACAGTTCAGACTTTCACCTGTCAGATAAAATGGATCCCAATTAGCTTTCTCTGTGCAGAGGAGCTCATCCTCGAGCTGAGCCTGTCACTTGCCTCCCAGGCAGGAGCGGTAGCACTAGCATCAGCCACATCCCTTTTAGAAGCCTCCCAACCCTCAGTGCTGAGGCTGGCTTTCAAGCGTTGCTCCCCCTCCCCTTCCCCTTGGGCTTTCCCACTTTCCAGTGGCCCAGAAAGCAGCAGACCCTGGGGAGACTCCAGAGGTGATTCTCTGCTGTTAAGTTGCCTCCCTGGAAGATGGCTACCAAGGGGGCAATGGAGGTTGCCTTGGGCAGGAGAGGAGGAGAGAAGCCCTTTCCTGATGGCCTGCCCCCTTGCCCCCTCCCCCATGACTCCTGCAGCTGGCTCCCATCCTTTCTGGGGTTCAGGTTGTTTTTCTTCTTTTCATTGGGGGAGGCGTGCAGCCCTGCCCCTGGCTACATCTGCCAAATGCAAATACTTGCTAAAGTTATTTAGTGTGTCCTCACGTCTCCTTCATGTCACTGGTGTTCCCTAGGCAACTACTGCTGGAATGCAGTCAACTTCCAGAGGGTTGGAACCAATAGGCACATACAATAGCTCTGGCTCACTTCTGGCTTCTTTCAAGGCTTTGTTGGGGGGGGGGGGATGGGGACTTCTTATCTCATTATTGGCTATGATGATTGCTTTTATAGATTTTTAAGGACACTGGCAGCAGTGAAGCTGGTGGGGCTCAGGGGCACAGTTGGAGGATGAGAAAACCTGAGCATCCTCAGCTGAATTTGGACCCCACAGGCATGGCCCTGTGTTGGCACAAAATGGCCTTCTCATCTTTCCTCCCTATTCCTCCCCTCCTCCTCCCCCCTTTTCCTTAGGAAGTGGCCCCAAGAATAGACAGGCTGCGTTTTTATATGGAGTGTGTGTTTCTCTGATCACCAGTGACAATAATGGCTAAGTCAATCATTTGTCAAAAAGGGCTCATTAAAGCCCAGTGTAGACAAGGACAGGACCCCTCAATGGCTACTCTGTTCAGCAGGGGGCAGGTGGTGGACAATTAACTCTTTGGCTCCCTTTGGCTCTTCAGTATTCTCTCTTGGAAATGGCCCTGGAGTGCATGTAACTGCTTGGGGTATTTTTAGTGGCTGCTGTGAATTGATTGCTGCTGGGGAGGAGCTTAGGCAGAAGATGCAGCTTAAGTCTGCTGAATAAAGCCACTTTGTTGTACATTTCCAGCCCTTCATTGGCCTCGTTTTGTGTGATGAAATGGCCCTGCCCACAATTATTGGTGGTTGTGGTGGTGGCAGTGGCAGCTCATTGGCAGAAGGTTAGGGGGAGAGTTGAGAAAACATTGGTTAATTTGATGATGGCTGGATTTGGACTTGGCTTCAGATTCTCGTTCTAAATCACTTCCTGCCTCTATAGCCTTGGAGAAGTCATTTAACCTTACTAGAATTAATTTTTCTTATCTGTAAAATGAGTGGGTTGGGCACTTTCCAACTAAATCTATGATCCTATGTTATATCCACAAAATGTTTGTAATTAGGGTTAAAAGAAGCAAACAAATCAATCTGTGGAGTCTTCTAATCTACCGCTCATGGGGAGGCATAAAAGCAGAGACTTAGCCTCAAGAATGTCCACTGGAATCCTTGCTTCATAATGAATGAACTTCTTTCCACTCCTTTTATCTTCTGGTCCTCCTTGAGACCTGGCTCCCTCCCTGTGCCTTGCTTCCCTCATTGCCAATTTCAGACTCTTTCTGTTAGAAACTTCTCTTCCTTTGAGGTTCACGGTATCCAAATTTGTCACTCTCTCCAGATCCTAGTCTCCTTTATTTATCCACTGTCAGAACATTCTCCTACTTTGCTTATTTTTAACCAGTTCACTGCCCAACTCACAATCTTTCTTTGCCATCTCAAACCTTAATACTTGGGGGTGACCCTCGAGTATTAAGGTCTGAGATGGCAAAGAAATATGAATAGTCATGATCCCTCGAATACTTTGACTTCTCAGTTTCTCAGTCTACTTAGTTCCCATGACCTATTTCTCTGCTTCACCTCAACAGAGATGGCAACACCTCTGATCTTGCCATTACCTACAAAGTTTTCTACTTCCTTGTCCATAAATTTTGAGATTTCTTTATTTGATCATACCTCTTTATCATTCCATCTATCCCTGTGTCTTTTAACTCCTAATCCTAATCTTCATCTTGATCATGATCTCCATTCCTCAGTTTTTTTTTAATCAAGGCAACACTGGCTACAACCCCTCCCCCCAGCCCCCCTTCTCTATCTCAACTGTAATCAGCTTCCTTTTTAGAATCTCTTCTCTTCTTGTTTTAACTCAGATCATGCCTTGGTAAGCCCCAAGCCCAGGGCACTTCCACCTTCCACTTCCTTCACTCCTATTGATGTTCTGCTAAACTGAGCTGGAGAAAATCATTAAACCTTGCTGATTGGGTTCAGTACAAATTCATGTTATTTAATCTCAAATGGAACCTAACTGCAGTGATGCCAACATTCTGTTCTGCCCTAATTGATTCACCACCCTATTTTCCACAGTGGCTATTCAAAACCCTTTCATCTGTCCTCAGGGTTCCTATGGCACTCCCACACTTCACCTTCTCTGTGAGAAGTTTATTTCACCCCCTTCCCCCAATAAGATTTCTCCTTCATTCTTGCTCACTTTTAATCATTCAGACAGCTTCCTTCTATCCTCCTGTTACTCCAGTGACATATAAAGAGCTCCTTTTGCCAAAGCAAAACCCTATGATATATTGTTGATCTCCTTCCACTTCTCTAACAGATTGTTTTCACTATCTTTCATTACTCTTCTCTTTGTCTTATTTTCAATCTCTCTATCAAGTGCTTCCTTTTCTGCTGTCCATACATATGCCCATGTATTCCTCATCCTAAAAAACAACAGCAATAACAAACAAACCAACCCTTCACTTAATCCTCTAATCCTCTCTTAGTGATTGTTCCATAACTCCTTGAGAAAGTCATCTCCATTTGAGGCCCCTGCTTCCTCTCCTTTCACTCTTTTCTTGATCTTCTACAATCTGGCTTCAAACGCCATCATTCAACTAAAACTAGCCTCTCCAAAGTTCCTAGTGATCTCTTAATTGCCATTGCCAGATGTAATGGTCTCCTTTCTCAATCTTCATCGTTCTTGACTTCTCTTTTGACATCATCAATTCTCTTCTCTTTTTTTAGATATTCTCTTCCATAGGCTTTAATGACATTGCTCTCTCCTGGTTCTCCTATTTTTCTGACATTTTCTTCTCAGGCTCCTTTGATGGTTTTTCATCTATATCATATGCACTAACTGGATATTCCCCAAGGTTCTATTGAAGATCCTCTTCTTTCTTTCTACCTTCTTACATGGGGAGCACCTCAGATTCCAGTTAAAAATAATCATCTCTATGTAACTCAGTGGTGTGGTAAGTCAGGAAGACTCAGTTCAAACCCAGCCTAAGACTTAGCTGTGTGACCCCAGGCAAGTCACCTAACCATGTTTGCCTCAGTTTCCTCATCTGTAAAATGAACTGGAAAAGGAAATGGTAAACCACCAGTCCAGTATCTTTGTCAAGAAAACCCCAAATGGGGTAACTAAAAGTTGGGCATAATGGAAACAACTAACAACAAAAACCAACCTACATTTGTTGTTGACTTTGCTAGTATAGGGAAAAAATGATGATATCAATGAAGTTAATTTTCAGAATTATCACTTTGTCAAACAAATAACCAAGAGGAATAGAATTAGGTAGAATAAAAACAAGCAGAAAAGAAGAAAATTTGACATTTACATACCAAATTTATGTTACAAATCAGGAATTATTAAAACCATCTGATGCTGAATAGAAATAGAAAAATAGATTAGTGTAATATATCAGATGAATAATGATTAGAAGCAAATGCATACAGTAGAATATTGTCCAACAAACTCAAGAACATAAACTATTTGGGAAAGAGTTCTTTATTCAATGAAATTTACTGAAAATTTGAATATATTGGATGTTGGATGGGTTTAGATAAATATCTTCACTGCATGCTTCAGTAAGTTCCAAATGGCTAAAAGCTGAGCAAAAAAGCAAATCTTACCATTCAAAAGTTAGAAGAATAGAAAGTTCTTTTTCTCATAACCATGAACAGTAGAATAATTCATAACCAGAAATATGACAGAATTTATTTAAAAAGGTAAAATAGCACATTTTGACTTTGTAAAAATGAAAACATCTAGGGGGCAGCTGGGTAGCTCAGTGGAGAGCTAGCCCTAGAGACAGGAGGTCCTAGGTTCAAATCTGGCCTCAGCCACTTCCCAGCTATGTGACCCTGGGCAAGTCACTTGACCCCTATTGCCTAGCTCTTACCACTCTTCTGCCTTGGAGCCAATACACAGTATTGACTCCAAGACGGAAGGTAAGGGTTAAAAAAAAATGAAAACATCTGTACAATTAAAATCAATATAGTCATAATTTGAAGAAAAGTTATAGATTGGAAGAAAATTTTGCATTATCTATCTCTGATAAAAGTCTGACATCCAAAGTCTACAAGGAATTAGTGAAACCTCCAACAGTGAGTCACTCCTCAATAGATAATCCACCAAAAGACAGGAATGAATGTTTTTTAAAAGAAGAAAAAAAAACTATAAATGACCATTTGAAAAAGTATCCAAAATTGATACTAACCAGAAGAATACAAATTAAGTCAACTATGAGGCATCGTTTCACATGAAACAAATTTGCAGAGTTGGAAAAATATGGAAGAATTCAATGTTGGAGGGTCTGTAGGAAGACAAGCATGCTTATTCATAGCTGGTAGAGTTATGAATTGGTCCATTCTGTCTGGAAAACAATACTATCTTGAATGATTCAAGAAAAATGGTTAATTTGTTTAAATCTTTTGTTCCAGGTATTCAACTATAGTGTCTATGAAACAAAATCCCATGTGTATATAACTATTCATATCAATGTTATTGATAAAAATAAATAAAAAACCTGGAAACAAATAAAGCACTCAAGAGTTGAGGAATGTAGCTTTGTGATTCTAGGCAAGTCATTTTACCCTGATTATCTAGAATTTTCTGTTCTGCCTCAGAACTGATACTAAGACAGAAATGGCAGAATAAATTATGGCATATGAATATAATGAATTTTATTGTACCATTGAAGAAAAAAGAATATCCAGAAAGTTTTTAAACAGGACTATATCTTGTATGAAGGGACATAGATTTAAGAAAGGAGAACCAAAAGAATAATCCGGGCAGTTAGTGGAAATGATAAAAATGAAGCCAACACTAACAGGCTATAAAACTCAGGTCAAATACAACAGACAAAGTTGGTATCAGAGGATCAATGTTGAAGCAAATCTCCCTTTCTGCTCATAAATGGAAGACGACAAAATGGAAAGTGGAATGAACTCTCAGTCAGGAATACTTTAGTAGGAAGCTTTGTTTAGCTCTTTTGGGGGCATTTTTTAGGGGGGGAGTGTTTGATGGAAAAGAATTTCTGAGTCAAAGTGTATGATCAAAAAATACCCCATCCTTAGGGATTCATCTTTTTGGAGTCTTTTACCTAGTTCCTTATTTAAAATGCAAAAACTCCTGGAAGAGATAACACATTCAACTAATTTACACTAAGGTGTTAAGTGACTTCTCAGATGTTTTCCTCAGACATCAGAGATTCTGCTCTGTAGTGCTGGGTCTCGGCTGAGGGGTACAGCCTTGGCAAATGCTTTTTTTTCAAAGCATTGCCCAAATTTAGCTCTAGATCCACAAGTGCTGGAAATTGGTTTTGGAATCTCATCTATACATGAACAGAGAGTCTTTCAAATCAATCTTTTGATCTGAACTTTATTTTCAGTCATTCATTAGCCTTGGGTAACCTCTCTGAGGACACACGCCATTGGATGACCTCTAAGTTCCTTTCCAGTTATAGTATTCTTAGAGTCACTGAAATATTTATAGAGGACTTTCTAAAGTAAAAATAACAATAATAATAGTTGACATGTAACACTTTGAGGTTTGCTAAGTACTTTGCATAGATTATCTGCTTTGAATCTTGCAGCATCCCTAGGAGAGAATTACTGAAGGTATTATTTACTTCATTTTACAATTGGGGAAACTGAGGTTGAGAAAAAAAAACAGTGGTTACACATAGCTAGGCTGCTGTGAAGGGGGTCTGTACAAGCTCTGAGCCCCAGGATGGCATCTCTATGTGGAGGATGCTGCGGCACTTGCTTTTAAGAGGGAGAATTTCGATGACTGGAAGAGAAGTCCTTGGAGAGAATGTAGAGCATTCTTGGGAACTCTTTAACTGGTTATGGTCAGCTAACTGTGCTGAAGACACTGCTCTTCGATCACCTTGGGTGGCATTCAAAAGGAATTGTCATCAGTGACTACTTTCTCTTTTTTTCATTTGCTTTTGGGGGATCTTTTGCTCATAGTGCTGAATAAGAGACCAGAAGTCCTTCACCCCTCTGAGACCATGTGGTATCAAGACACAAGCTTTGGCCTTTTGGTTTGTTAGTTTTTGTTTTAGTTGAAAGGAGTAGAGGCTCTGACTTTGGAAGTTGGATAGGTGGGGTGTGAGCCCCATGAATCCAAGAGCTGGACTCTGGGTTGGGTTTTGCAGAGAGTTAGAGGAGTAAAGACAGGCCTGTGGAAATGATCTTTGGGTTCCTAGTCCCATGATCACTGAGACAAGGTTATGTACCAGAGATGCTGCCTTTGGCCATGAAGTCAGTAGGACTATGAAGGAACTGAAACAACGCTTGAGTCTTCTCCTCCAGAGACAGTGGTGGCACAGGAAAGAGTATATTCCCAAAGCACTTTTTAGGGGGGTGAGTTGGTGGGTGGATGTTTATCTTCTGCTTTTTCTATATCTCTGAAGTAGTTATCTCTTTTTTGTAATTCTGTCATTTCAGTTGTGGTCAACTCTTTGCCACTCCATTTGGTATTCTCTTGGCAAACAAACTAGAGAGGTTTGCCATTACCTTTTTCAACTCATCTTACAGATGAGAAACTGAGGCAAACATGGTTAAGTGACTTGCTCAGGGTCACACAGCTAGTAAGTGTCTGAGGCTAGATTTGAACTTCCGAAGATGAGTCTTTCTGACTCTATTCATTGGGCTGCCTAGCTGCCAAAAGTTATTATCTCTTTGTAAAAGTTTATTGGAATGGGGGAGCTAGTCACTGGTTCTTAACAATAGAGGGGGCTGGGAACACCCCTGGTAGGTGTTTGAGCTGAGAGCAGCAGAAATAAGAGATATCCCTACTCCCTAGAGTCCCCTAGAATCCCCTTTGGGGGCAGGGGGCAGGAGGGAGTAGCAACTTGGATCTGGGAGAGAGAGCCAGAGCAGACATCTACACTAATAAGTATCCAAAGTGGAGTTCAAACCTAAACTTCAAACCTTCAGATTTAACTGAGTCTCTCCACTACACCCCACCATGAACAGTATTGCACCAGGAGCTGAGCTGGTTACAAAGAGGAAGGACAGTGATCCCTGCCCTTTATTTTTCATTATTCTCCAACATGAATCCCCAGCTCCAGCTGACTATACCTAAATTACCTGTCCTGTGTTTCTGAACCACTGAAAAAGAAACTCTCCATCAGAGAAAAAGAGATCTAAAATTGGAAAGAATCATAGAGGCCAACTTTATTTTATAGATGAGAAAATTGCCCAGAGAGTTGTTTAGTGACTTGCCCAAGATCACAAAGGAAGTAAGGAGCCAAGCCAGAGTTTGAATCCATATCTCCTGACTTCTAGTCCAATGCCTTCTCCAGTCTACCATGTAGCTTCTTTGACAGGGTCCCTCTTATGTTTTGTGATTTTGGATTTGGCTATCTCCTGATTGAACAATGAAGGTACTTAGCTCTTCCTTTATTGTGAAGACAAAATTTTAATCCTCAGCCTATTTTTAGATTTTTAATCCCCAAAGTATTAACTCAGTATTTAAAGTAGATCTACCCATTTTAACTAACTAAAAAGGTATTAACTAACAAAAAAAGGTATTAACTAACCACAAAAAGGTGTTAACTAACTACAAAAGGTGTGAACACCCATTTCATACATTGAGTGGGCAGTCCTGGAAAGGAGCATCTGCCGTGATTGGTAGATGTAAAATTTAGGGGAGGTGACACAAGGGAAAAAGGAAACAGAAACACACAAGGATATAGAATTCAAGGATCATTCAGTCACTTGGAATTGGACTGGAAGAGATCAGTCACACAGGCT
This sequence comes from Monodelphis domestica, assembly GCF_027887165.1. Lineage (NCBI taxonomy): Eukaryota > Metazoa > Chordata > Mammalia > Didelphimorphia > Didelphidae > Monodelphis > Monodelphis domestica. Next base: position 35,955,587 of record NC_077233.1, on the reverse strand, counting down.
TGGAGTGAAGAAGAGTCACACAGAGGAGAGACTGGAAGACAGTCACTCAGACTTGGAGTGAAGACACTTGACTATGGGACTGGACCCTGGGGGAGCTAGTGCAGGAGACCTCAGACTGCTTTCCTTTTAGATGGTCACCATGGTGAATGAAAGGCTGACTTAGTTTCCTTGCCTTTCTGGAGGTGTGAACCTTTGAGAAAGGCCCATTTTCTTGAGACTCCTTTCCCCTGACTGGGACTTAGAATTTCTACCTGGCTCTGAGGAATCCAGAACTCTCTCTCTCCCCTTTTCTCTGTTCCTTAAATATCTTCCCTCTATTATAAAAATAAAACTACCACAAACTCCATTCTACTTTAGTAATCCAATTTGGGATTTAGAAATTAAATCCCTGGTGACCACCAATTAAATATTCAATCCAATCATTAAAAAAAAACCCAAAAACAAACAAACAAAAAAACCCCCTAAAAGTCTATATCCTGGGGTAGCTAGGAAGTTCAGTGGATAGTGTCAGGAATGGAGTCAGGAGGATCTAGCTCCAAATCTGGCCTCTAGCTATGTAAGCAAGTCACTTAACCCTAATAGTCCTTACCCTTCTTCCATCTTGGAAATGATACTTAGTGATGCTAAGACAGAAGTAAGGGTTAAAAAAAACAAAGAAATTTTATCTTCTGGGAAATTTTCTTTGATCATTCTTGCCAGAAGGAATTTCTCCTCTGTGGGAACAAATCTTCTCAAAGGCATATAACTTTGTGTCTTTGTGGTTCCTTGATGTTCCGTAGATATCTCGTTGGTGAACTTATTCACAAGTTACTGTACCTTGTAGCTTTTGGTGAACGAGGATTATTCCCCTCTTTCCTCCCCCAACTACGATGGAAGTTACATGATACAGTAAAATTCCATTCAAGTCAATACATTTATGAAGTGCCTCCCTCCTAGGTACTAGAGGCACAACAAGAAGTGATTCCTGCTTTCCAGGAACCATTTCTTCTGAGGAAAAGAGAATGTAAACAGATAAATAAAATCAAAATATACTCAAAAGAATTCAAAATTCAACCAAAAAAATCAAAATAAATACAAAAATAAATTTAAGTAAATACACAGTATACTTGAAATAATACTAACAATGGGATTGGAGATCAAGAAGGAACTGGTGCAGAAAGTGGCCCTGGTTTGAACCTTAAAGGGAGAAGGGGTGGGGGCAGCTGGGTGGATGAGTGGATTGAGAACCAGGCCTAGAAAGGGAGGTCTTAGGCTCAAATCTGGCCTCAGATACTTCCCAGCTGTGTGACCCTGGGTAAGTCACTTAACCCCCAACTGCCTAGCCCTTACCACTCTTTTGCCTTGGAACCAATGCACAGTATTGATTCTAAGATGTAAGGGAAGGGTTTAAAAAAATGGAGATAGGGATTCAAAGAAATGGAAATGAGGAAGGAAAGCATTTCAGTCATGGGGAATAGCTAGCTCAAAGACAAGATGGGAGATGGAATGCCCATGTACAGGGAATACCAAGTAGACCCTGTACAATATATGAGAAGTTTTGAAAACTGTTAAGAGTTATACAAATCTGAGTTTTTATTATTGTTGCCATCACGTATCTGTTTCATGAGCTCATTACATATTGCAATGGGACAGTCTGTTGGGTTGGTCTGTCTGTGTAACTATCTTAGACAGGCTCTGCAGATGGACAATAAAAAAATTGAAGAGGAGAAGGGTTGGCTGAATTGCAATAAACTACTCAACCCTTCCTATGACCCTGGCAGCTTCCCGCTGCCAGAACCCATTTTAAAAACATCAGTATTTCCCTTGGTGATGCTATATACCTCTCCAAGTCATTGAACACCACCATTTCTTAGCAATCAGTCAGTTAATTCAACAGGCATTTATTAAGCACCTACTATGTGACAGGTACTCTATTAGGGACGAGGATACTTATTTTCTGTTGAGGGAAGTAAATATTTAAAGAAATAAGAGTAAAGCAAGGAGGAGACTTGGTTCTGCTACTGCCACTTCCAGATTTCCAGATAGTGACAGGATGAAATCATAAATGATGAGTTGTTAATGTGTTAATAAGTATAATATCTTTATGCCTCTCTCTGACTAAGAAGAAAACAATGGCAGTGGAAATAAAAGACTGACACTTTATGGGGTTTTAAATACTTAAGTACTGGATATACTTAGTTTGAGTGAAGACTTAAGTGGTTTTAAAGTATGAATCCTGTAGGGGGAGAAGAGAGAACTTTTTTCTCTACTTCCCCAACCCCCATTAACAGCCTACTCCCCACTCCCACCCCATCCTGCCAAGGCATTTGGTGGCAGAGCTACTCACCTAGTAGGAGTTCCTTCATCTGTCAGTGTGAGAATTCCAGGTATTCTTGAAATACATGCAATAGGAAGTTATAATGTACACACTCTTCAGAGAGAGTCCAGAAGCAGTTTCAAGGAGTGGCACTCTTGGCAGTAGAGAAGAGAGTCAGATATAGATTCAAGAGAAGGCTAGCAATAGATAGCAATCATTGTGTATCAGGGAGAAAGGACTTTGAGACCCTGCAAGTCATGAGTAGCATTGACCATGTGTATCCCACAAATGTAAATGCTTTACTGTCATTCTACTCTAAGTTTAAACCCACTCTTGCTAGAAATGTTATATATAATTGTGGGAGAATGTATTCCAGGTTTATAGAATGAATGCTTTGTAACTTCTGCTTTTAAAAATGCCTTTTACTTCATCAATGCCTCTGCTAAGAGCTAATGATACTTACTGGCCAACTGTGTTAATTATGAAATATATTAATACACCGAGACTGACACAATGTGGTACGATTGAACATAATGGACTTCTCTACTAGCAGCAATGCAATGATCCAGGACAATTCTGAGAGACCTATAAGAAAGAACACCATCCACATTCAGAGGAAGAATTGTGGGAACAGAAACACAGAAAAAATACAACTCTTTGATCACGTGGGTTGATGTGGATATGATTGGGGATGTAGACTCTAAATGATCACACTAGTGCAAATGTCAATAATATGGAAATAGTTCTTGATCAATGACACATGTAAAATGCAATAGAATTATGTGTAGGCTATGGGAAGGAGGTGGGGGTAGGGGAGGGAAAAAACAAGAATCTTGTAACTATGGAAACATATTCTAAATTAATTAAATTTTCCAAAACTTAAAAAAATTATGAAATATATTAGATATGTTAAGCTATAGTTTTAGGAATGCAGATCCACAGACTACCCATAGATCTATCTAGAGACCTACAGACTATCCCTGTGGTGGTGAACCTATGGAATGCATGCCAGAGGGGCACTTAGAGCCCTCTCTGTGGGCATGTATGCTGTCATCCCAGCACAGAGTTCAATAGTTTGTTACTAGAAAGCCAGAGGGACACAGGGCTGGTCTGCTCCTCCTCTCCCTTGCCTGAGGACATTTCTCACAACACCCATCCCTCTAAAAGGTTCACCATCAATGGCTCAGTTAGGACTCAACCTATTAGTTCGACTACAGCTGGGGGAGTGTGTAACCCTGAGGGGTACTACAAAGTATATACAAAGTAGATTAAAGGTATTTTTGCTGGGTTGGGTGGGAGGTACTAGCAACTGGGAGATGAGGAGGGTATTAGGAAAGGCTTAATGTAGAAGGTGGAGTTTGAGCTGAATCTTGAAGGAAACCAGAGCTTCTATGAGATAAAGGGAGGAGGGAATGCATTTCTTAGATGGAGGATAGTCAGTGCTGAGGGAACATCTGAATGATCACAAAACTAAAAGAGAATTTATTATCTTCTTCCAAAGTCTGCCCTTGCTCTCTTGCTTCTTCTTCAGAACAAAGCAGATAGCTAGATAGAGATGAAGGGTCTTGTATGAGGAGTAGTAGAAGACCAATTTGGCTTGTCTATAAAGTGCATTAAGGAGAGTAATATGTAATAATGCTGAAAAAGTAAGATGAGGTGAAATTAAGAAGAAATTTGAAAACTATTTTTTGGGAGATTTTTATTTTAAAGAACCAGAATTGTGTTTGATTCTAGAGAATCTAAATTGCAGAAAATAATAGCTAGATTATATGTATTGACATGTATTGTAGAATACTAATATAGAATTATATATGTATATATTTTATCTAAATTAATCTTCACAACAACCTGGAAGGTCATTGCTGTTATCCCCATTTTACACATGAGGAAACTGAGAGTGACAGAGGCTAAGTGATTTGTCTAGGGTCATCCACCTAACAAATGTCTTGGACTAGATTTTGAGCTCAGGTCTTCCTACCTCCAGATCCAGTGCTCTATCTGTCGGGCTGTCTAACTGCACTCAGGATTCACATGGTGAATGTTAAATTGGTTATAGCATACTGCTGATGACTTGCACATAAATATCATGAAAGATAAAATCTATGACATTCCTGGAAGAGGAGATATAGAGATAGGGAGGGAGAAATGATGGATAGCCTTTGTGTTGCCCTGACACCCACAAGATATTAAATTTCTAGAGGAATGCTTCCAACCTGTTGGAGGACCCTGTATAGAGGATTTATGTAAATACATAGACACGAATCCCATAGTATAAAAAGGCTTTGAAGGGTTAAGATCTGTACTGGTGAGGAAGATGAGATATCATAGTTCTATCCATATGTCAAAATAAATACAATTTTGTAAGCTAGTTCTGTCTTCTCAGCTTCTGGTGGGAACTGGCCACATTACAGCCTCTCTTTCTCTCTTTCAAATTCCCTACAGGGCTGGACATGCAGCATGCATGTAATAAACATCACCAGCAGCCCAAACATGCCTTTGGAGGTTTGTTTTTTTCCAGGCTTGATGGTGAGTTTGTGCTGGCCCATTTCTACTTCTTTGGTTTGTGTGATCTTCCAAAAAATGATTGTCCCTTATCACTTCCTTCAGTCAAAATATTTGGGCAGGTGTTAGGGTGAAGAGGTAGACTGTGAGCCAGATACTTAGTTTCTTGAGAAAGGAGAGAGAAGCCTTGGGGGGGTCATTGATTATAGCAACAAGTATCTGGAGGAGGTGATCATAATAAAAATAATAAGAGCTAGCATTCATATCATACTTTCAAGGTTTCAAAGTGCTCTATTATATTATCTATCTACCTATCATCTAATCTATCTATCTATCTGTCTGTCTGTCTGTCTGTCTATCTCTCTGTTTATCTATCTATCTATCTATCTGTCTATCTATCTGCCTGTCTGTCTATCTCTCTGTTTATCTCTCTGTCTGCCTGTCTATCTATCTCTCCATCCATGTCTTCATCCATCCATCTATCCATCCATCTATCCATCATCTATCCATCATCTATCCATCATCTATCCATCTATCCGTCTATCCGTCTATCCATTTGTCTGTCTATCCCTCCACCCACCCATCTATCATCTATCTATCTATCATCTATCTATCTATCTATCTATCTATCTATCTATCATCTGTCTGTCTGTCTCTCTATCCCTCCACCCACCCATCTATCTATCATCCATCTATCTATCTATCTATCTATCTATCTATCTATCTATCTATCTATCTATCTATCCACCTGTCTATCTATCTATCTATCTATCTATCTATCTATCTATCTATCTGTCTGTCTGTCTGTCTGTCTGTCTGTCTGTCTGTCTGTCTATCTATCTATCTATCTATCTATCTATCTATCTATCTATCTATCTATCTATCTATCTAAAGCTTCCTCAGAGGGGAGAGAGAAGCTTTAAGGTAGGAAGATAGAGAAAGGATAGAAGTTTTAGAAACCACAAGGGGGATGATGGAGTCAAAGTAGAGATATGAGGTGGCAGGAATGAGCCTTTATTAATTATCAATGAGCCACAGCCAAGCTCCAATCAATGGACCATTCTGAAGGCCTTTACCAGTCCAGAGATCCAGATTTAATACCACACAGGCTTGGGAGATGATAGCGAAAGATTAGAGATGGAGCCTGGCCCACGGCCAGGCTCCAGCAAAGACAGCCATCAGTTCGAGCTGGAAGGGAGGAAGAGCAGAAGAGAGAAAGGCGGAGCTGGCTGAGGCATATTTAATCTCTTTGATATGCAAATATACACAGTACACAGGGATGATCCTCATTGGTTAATGACAAGGTATAGGTGTGGTTTCTCTCAACCAGGTGAGCACAAAGAAACCTGTGTTCGCACCTAACCTGGGGGAAGCTGGGGTCAAGGGTCAGAGGCTTTCCCAGCCACGTGCAATACTGAGCATGCTCAAGACTGAGCATGCTCTCTTCTAAGGCAATCTGTACATACCAGCTGTTCCCTTGCCCATAGCTATGGGTGGACTGCTACACTATCTATCTATGTTTCTCTATTCTCATTTGATTCTCACAACAGCCTGTGAAGTAGGAGTTATGATTACCCTCATTATATAGATGAAGAAACTGAGGCTGTGAAAGGTGATTTTCTCAGTCACACAGTTAGTAAGTGTCTGAGGCTAGATCTAGATGCAGGTCTTCTTGGCTTCAGTTCTTTAACACTTGACATACTAGACCTCCTAGCTTCCTCATAATCGAGATGGATGAAAGGAACTTCAAAGGAGGAGAGGTTGATGGCAGGCATGATGACAGCAGGGGGAACATCTGAATGACAACACAACTAAAAGAGAATTTATTATCTTCCTTCTAAGCCTGCCCTTGCTCTCTTGCTTCTTCCTCAAAACAAAGGAGATAGCTAGGGGGAACAGTGGGTAGAATGCTGGAATTGGAGTCAGAGAGACCTGAGTTTCAAATGTGATCTCAGGCACTTACTACCTGTTTTACTCTGGGGGGATATAATCTAATTTCTGTTTATCTCAGTTTCCTCAACTGTAAATAATAGTAGCACTTACCTTTTAGGGATGTTGCAAGGATCAAGTGAGATAGTATTTATAAAATACTTAGGCACTTAATAGGCACTATCTGAATAACAGCTTTCACATTCATTTCTTTTCTCATACAGTCACCATTTTGGTTTAAACTCACCACATCTTGAGAGGACTACTGTAATAACTTCCTAATTGAACTCTCTAGTTTCAGTTAACTCTCTCCAATCCACCCCTCAAATGTCAAAAAAATCCTAAAAAACACAGTTTAGAAACAGTTGCATAGATCGTGCTACTCCCCTGTTCAAAAACCTTCATTGGCTCCCTATTGCCTCTAGGTCAAGATAAAAAGTCGTCAGTCTGGCCTTCCTTAGCTTGTTTCCTCTCTACCTTTCTAGTTTTATCTCACGTTAATCACCTTTATGTACTCTATGTCCTAGTCAAACTGGAGTACAAATTGTTCTCTTGATATTCCATTTACCTAGGATGAAGTACAAACTCTCCAACCTGGCATTTAAGTTCTTCTACAATCTGATTACGACTTATACAGCTTCAGGTTGTAGCCAAATTGGATGATTGCCTGACCTCTGAACTCAACACTCAGTTCATAGAGTATCTCCATACCTTCTCATACACCATGTCTGTTTTTATCTTTGCCTCTCAAAGGACCATGGCTACAGGGCTGAAAGAAACCATTATCCAAAGGCCATCTAGTCCATATGCCTTTTTTTTTTAAACTTTACCTGCTGTCTCAGAGTCAACACTGTGTATCAGTTCCAAGGCAGAAGAGTGGTAAGGGCTGGGCAATGGGGGTTAAGTGAGCAGCTACCTTATTTTAATGATGAGGAAACTGAGGCTTAAGGAGGTTATATGGTAGGGTGACCCAATGTTACACGTGTTAGAGGCTGAATTTGAAGCAAGGCTTTCAAACCTACTCTTGCCGCTAGTGGATGTTTTCCTTCTAGTCTAACATCTTCTTTTTATAGAAGAGGAAACTGAGTACCAGAGACATTAAATGACTTGTTCAAGGCCACTCAGGTTTTTAGAGGCAGGATTTGAACCCAACTATCTTGACACCAGAGTCCCCACTCTTTCCTTTACACAAGACAATCTCCCTAAAGTTGTATTGATCTAGTACAATGTATGATTTTTGAGGATAGGAACTATTTCCTTTTTCTGTCTCCAGTGCTTTGAATGCATTGGGTGCTTAATAAATGTTGAATTAAATGAAAATGAACTAATAAGAACGAGTATGCTATGATGGTGATACTGATGATACTGATGATATTACTTTTATAGAGATTTTTATAGTTAAACATTCCCCACCTCGCTTTGCTCCATTAGGGTAGACGAAGGAATGAGCCAAAGCCCAGTGTTTCAGGATTTTCCCAACCACAAGAATTTCCGAAGTTGATGTGTCCTTACAGATTGAGGTGAAGAAGGGAATGGGATTAGCCTGGGGGCAGAATTAACCTAAAGACATCAATGAAAAGGAGGAATGGCTTGTAATTGCCCCTCTTAAACCTTATTACTGAGTTCAACACATAGTGAACATTTAATAAATGATTTTTTCCTATTTATTAATCGAACAGGATCAGGTAAGTAGCCAGAAACACCCCTTGGTGGTTAAAAGCAGAAAACACTTTCTTATTTGATGCTCACAGGGTGGTGAGGAAAATATTTTGCATAGACTGAAGTAATATCTACAATTTTTTTGTTTGTTAATTGTTAATTTGTTGAATTATTAGTTTGTTGTTAATTTGATTAGTTGCTAATAAGAATTGTGAATTTGATCATGATCTCATTAATCTTAATTGCTATGTAAGAACAATGTCCTGTCTTCCCTAGGATGAATAGGACATTTACTCTAGGACAGTGATGGCAAACCTTTTAGAGATGGTGTGCTGGGCTCTGCCTCCACCCCACCCCCCAGAACAAGTGTGGGGCCCTGCCCCTGAGACTGTGTGCTGGATCCCTTTTGCCACTGTAAATCTTGAAATCTCTCAGACTTGTGAATGTTAAAAATTTCCCCATCAGGGAATTCTTAATTGGAACAAATTCCCTACTGAGAAACATTCCCCATTTTGATGTGAGAACTCGCCAGGATCAGAAATGGGAGGACCTCTACTCCAACCATACTTAAGACTGCTTTAGGGAAAAAAAAAAAACTCCTTGCTAAACAAAGAAAGTACTTGGATCCATGCTTATGGTGGGGCAAGGAGTTCTTTGAGCCAGGCCTGTTTTTAGAATTGATACGAGATGTTAGGTACCTAAAAGTGTTGGACAAGTTTTCTCTTAATGAGATTAGTTGACTCAGCTGTGTTTTCTCTAGTTCAGATTTACTGAGGAGATTGGTCGACTTAGCAGGAATTTAGATGGGCAGTCCTTTGGAAAGCGTCTAAAGTGATTGGTAGATATAGGGACTTAGGGGAGGTGACATGGGAGAAAACCCCTATATAAGAAAAAGCAGAATCTCTTGAGGAGATAGATATCCTTTTGGAGGATCTCTGATGAGGATAACTTGGGAAGAATCTCTTGAGAGAGGCTCTGGAGAAGGGAAGCTCTTGGAGGACAATCTCTAAGGAAGTCTCTGGCTGGAAGGCTCTCTGATGAAGTCAGCTGAGATGGAGCTGGCCTGGTGTCACTAGAATCCTTGTTTAGGCAGACTTTGTGGTGAGTGTTAAAAGACTGACTGACTGATTCTCTCTCTTAAGACTCAGGTCTAGGCCATATTGGCTTGAGGCCCTTCATAATTATTCCTTTCTTAATCTTTCTCTCTTTCTCTAATTCCTCATTATATTATTAATTAAAAATCTCTATAAAACCCAGTTGACTTGGGTGTTTGAATAATTGGGAATATTTCCCTGGCGACCACCTTATATTTGATTTAAAACCAAGACACTCTAGTGAAACATATTTTCTGCGGTCAAATTTACTCACCTTCTCTTATGTCTATCACAATTTATATCTTCCACCATTTTAACTCACTACAGTTTAAGACCTCAACCATTTTAAATCTAACATCACCCAGTGCTGGGTGTGCCCTTCCCCCCCTCCCCTTTACCTCACATAGGGGAGAGAGAAAGAGCTCCCATTGGGCTGCTGGTTGGAGGGGTGGGTAAAGTGAGGAATGTCCTACAGCAAGTGTAGAGAGGGGGAGGGGAGTAGCCTGAGAGGGCTCTGCTTCCTTCTAGCTCTGCTGCCTGTGAGCCACCCACCTTACTCCCTGTGTGCTCCCATTGGACTGCTGGGCAGGGGGACAGGAGATGTGAAAAAAATGTCATCAGGTTTGGTGGAGAGGGGGAGGGAAGCAGCTCCACCCAAGTCCCTCTGCCTTTCTAGTAAGGAACTCATGAACTGGAAGGAGGGGGGAAGGGGGAAAGGGTACATGCCCATAGAGGCTCTGTGTGCCATCTTTGGCACCTGTGCCATAAGTTTGCCATCACTGCTCTAGGAAATATCATAGAAGATGGGGCTTATGGGGAAGAGAGTCAGGAGTCGAGTCTCTGAACTACGGCAAAGATGTAGGAATGCCAAGTAGTTGTTGAGTATATTTCCATAGATCTGATGTGTGCACTGTCTGTAATACTTGATGATAGGAAAGCTGCCAAAACACCATTCCTTCCCACCAATGACTACCTCAACTCCCCAAGCACAGAACGTGTTAGTTTTACTACTGTCCTGATCTGACCCAGAAGGGGCCTTTGCTGAGGGTGCGTGTAGATACATTCCAATTGATTGGCATTCTGTGTAATTTCAAGGGTCTTGGGACGGTGGAAAATCTTTCTGCTTGGGTCCAGGTGCCAGGCAAAATGAGGTATGGTAGACTTCTATAGATATGGGTTAGATGAGATGGTCTCTTAGGTTCTTTTATTCCAAGAAAGATCACACAACCAATGAACAAGTTAAGCACCTACTATGCACTAAGCATTGCATTAAATCCTGGGGAAACAAAGGCAAAAATATAATTGTCCCTCCTAGGAGCTTACAATCCAGCCAGAAGAGTCAACACATATATGGGCAATATACAAGGTAGTTTGGAATGGAGAGCACTAGCAGCTGGGATGGGGAGGTTTGGGTAAACAAAGGTTCCACGAAGAAGGTTCTGGTACTTTGGAACAGCCTCAAAGTCTAGGTCAGAGATTTGCTTAACTGGATGGGAACTTCGGTTTCCTTAGGGCTGATTTCTTCAGCAGTTCTAGATATATGTATTAGTTTTTATTGTAAAAGTCATTTGAACTTAACTCCTCACCCCAAAGTTGTGCCCTCCAACAGCTAGGAGGAGGAGGCTTGATTTTTCCAGCGATTTTTTTTTTTGGTCTTCTCCCACCCCAACTCATCACAATAAATAAATCATATTGTGGAGCAGGGGGCAGAGCCGGGAACACGGGGGGGGGGGGGGGGGGGGAGAGGGGGGGCCTTGCCCTTCACTCCCCCTCCCTCCTCTCTTAGGGACCTGGCATCAGCTCAGCCATCTTGCCATCCCCAGCTGTGAATCCTGCCCTCTGCAAATGCATTCAATGCTGATACACAGGCTCTTGGCTGCCTTTTCTCATAGCCGTCTGCTGAGATGGCATGGTGCCTGCTTGCAAGATGGCATGCTATTTTTACCTTAGTATAGGTGCCAAGCTGGCCAGATGTTTTCTGCAGCAAAGTGAAACTGAGCTTTGTTGGGGGAGGGTGAAAGGAGGGAAGCTTTTAAATGTCAGCTGGGGGCAGGGCTATCCCAGGGGAGCCAAGGGGGCTGCTCGAAAGCGGGCAGATGCCCCAGAAACTCTCCCATTAAGGGCAGGCACCTGCCAGGAGGTGGGAGCTGCTAGATGTAGCCCAGAGCAGCTGGGAGGATGAGCCCTGGGCCAATCAGTGCCTGAAATCAGGGCCCCTAGAGGGGATTGGTTTCCCTTTGGGGACATGGCTGGCACAGGGGACAGGCTCAAAGGTGTTTTTTTTTTTCACTCCCCAGGGGACTTTCCTGAGGCTGATTGGAGGCACTTGTTGCTTGGAAAATTCCAGGCTCAGTTGACTGCCTCAGCTGAGAGGAAGGAGAGAGGAAAAAGCCAGACAGAACAAGAGAGTCCAGGAGTCCATTCAAGCAGAAGTTGAATGATTTGGGCTTCTTCAGGACAGGATCAGAGTGGTCATCTAGTCCAACCTTTCCTTTTAGCTGCTGAGAGAGAAAAAGGAACTGATTTATTCAAGGTTATAGTAGCTTGTAAAGTACTTAATTAGGAATTAGGGATTAGAGGCATTAGGAGATTAGAGTTTAGAATAAAGAATTAGAGCTAGAAAGGGACTCCCTGGTGTTTTAATTCCAGTCTCTCATTTTACAGATGGGGAAACTGAGGCCCCCCAAAGCAAAATGATTTACCCAAGGTCATACCGCTAGTAAGCAGAAGACCAGGGATGGAAACTGGGATTTGTACTCTGCATTGAAAGAGATAAGAGGGAAACAAAATATGATTCCTGTCTTCAGGAAGCTTACAATCTAAAAGCACTATGACCAGAATCCAGGCTGACTCAGATCAGTTCTCTTTTCCTCCTACTAGGGCTATCAATTGAGGATGATCTCAAAGACCTTTCTTGTCTGTGATTTTAATTAGCTTCAGGGTTTTCCTCTAGCCAGAGGCTGCTCTGCTCTGCTTGTGGTAGGGTTTTTCTCTCAAGTCTCACATTATAGTTTATTCTAGATGCTTTTGATTAAGACTGATCAAGTCCTGGAGACAGTGGGGCCTCTGGCACATAGTAGGGCTAAAGTGGGTAGTGGGAATGCATGGAGTCAGGCTGAGCTAGGTCCAAACCAATTGACAAGTATTTATGAAACGCCCACTATGTGCCAAGCACTGTGTGAAGTGCTTGAGTTCCAAAGACAAGCAAAAATGGTTTCTGCTTTCAGGGGACTTCCATTCTGGTGGGGATGGGGGACAGCACAGGTACAGATAAGGAACATCCAGAAGTGATGGAAAGTAATCTCATAGAGAAGGGCACTCACAACTGGAAGGATGGAGAAAGACTGCTTGGAGAATGTGGTTCCAGTGGAAAGGTGAAGAAAACCAGGGATTTTAAGGTGGAGGAGGAGAGGAATGGGGGGCAGCCATTGCTGAAATCTAGGTGGAAGGACCTCATTGGGGAAAAGCAATTAAGCCAGGACATCTGAACCTTAGAGGAGAGTAATGTGTATGAAGGCAGAAAAGCAGCCAGGCAGTGAAAAACTTTCAATGCCAGAATGGATAAATAAACATAAATAATGCATAATTAAAAAAATTAAATTGTCATTGTTTTGTTCAGTTATTTTCAGGCATGTCCAATTCTTTGGGACTCTATTTGGGGTTTTCTTTGCAAAGATACTGGAATGATTTGCCATTTCCTTCTCCAGCTTATTTTACAGATGAGAAAACTGAGGCGAACAGGGTTAAGTGACTTGCCCAGAGTCACACCTCTATTTCTGAGGCTGGATTTGATCTCAGGTGTTCATGACTCCAAACCTGGGTGTGCTGAGAATTGTGCTAAATGCTGGAGGGTTGAAGAAAAGCAAAAATAGTCCCTCCCTTCAAGGAGCTTAGATTTTAATGGGGAAGACAACTGGTAAGTGTAGTATGTGTGCTTTGTCTCCTCCCCAGGGCTTGTCCTTTTACATAAGTCCTTAAGTTCCCAGATGGTTGCGGTTTCTCTTCTTTTCTGCCATTGGTTCAAGACCCCACTGTTGGCTTGGGACTAGCACCCTCATTCTCTTTAACTCCTTCAGCTTGGGTCACTTTGATGAAGAGATATTTACTTCCAAGACAGAGGAAAAACAAAGATCCTCAGGGAATAATCTTTCTTCCATTCCTTGGGGCTCTAGGACTCAGTTCTTAGCTCATTTCCCACATAGCATCAGCCCCACCAAGATCATGTTCAGCTGAAGCATGGGTGAGGCCAGCTCTATCCACTACACAATGCTGCCCCAACCCCTCAACCAGAAAGAGCTGGCATTCGAGGCTCTGATAATGGGTAGCTACAGCAATCAGATGCCACTTACTGAGCCCATGTGGTTCAACTAATCAGCAGAGTGCCCTCTGCATGGGGTAGGAGATGGTGGTCCTCTGAATATACAACCTTTGAAGCTGAGCCTACTACCTAAAGTTAACTTTTTTTTTTTAACCCTTACATTCCATCTTGGAATCAATACTAGGTATTAGTTCTAAGGCAGAAGAGTGGTCAGGGCTAGGCAATAGGGGTCAAGTGACTTGTCCAGGGTCACTCAGCTAGGAAGTGTCTGAGACTAGATTTGAACCCAGGACCTTCTGTCTCTGGACCTGACTCTCAATCCATTGAATCTCCCAGCTGCCCCCCTAAAGCTAGCTTCTTAAAAAAATATAAATGCATATTTATTTGTTAAACTTAAATTTGCCTATCATATGAAGAGTTTGATGAATTATAATAACAATTAACTTACTCAATTCTCCTCTCTATTCATAAAGAATAATGACCTTATAAATGTTGCTTGAGCATAAAGCTAACAGACTCTGAAAGGTGAGGGAAACTAGCTGGAATCAGGGAGTGAAGCTTGGAGCAGGGAAGGAGAGGCACTGGGAATCCTGGGAAGTCTGGATCATTATACTCATGTCTTTTCTTGGCCAACCATTATCTTTAACCCAAAGGAAATAAGCTTATTATTTCTAGCCATGGAGAGGCCCATGGAAAGACCCCCAGGGATGGGGATAATCCAGGAGCCAGCATTCTGTATGATCTATGGGTTGCCTGCTTCTGAAAGGTCAATGGTCTCTTTTAACCCTGCTAATTTAAGGATATTCTACGCCTTCCAAGGCACGGTGAGACATGAATACCATGAAAAGGTCTGGTGTCTCCAGTCACCCAGCTCATTTATGGCTGTTTAGTCAGAATATCTTATGTCCTGAGAGCTCCTTTTGGGGGTCTATGTAGGGAGAGTCCAGAGGGGTTTCCATCCTGAGCAAAGCAAGGTCCTTGCAGGTTGACTGCTCTACAGTAGACCTAGCCTCGGTCCCAAGAGTTTGGGCATCTTGATTGGCTCCAGTTAGCCTGACTTTCTCTTTACACTCTATCAAAAGTCAACTGCAAAAAAAATGTAACGAATTATTTTGTCCTTGTTACTCCAGACAGAAGAGGCAGCCACAGACTCATGGTTCCTCCTTAGGGCTCTCTAAGCTTCTTGAGACCAAGGGACTGTTTCATTTCTGCTCTTCCATTCTTCCCTGGCACAGTGCGTGCCACCACCAACCCTCACTACATGCCCGTGGAATTGAATTGGATGTTCAAGGAAAGAGATTGGATTCTCTGTTGCTTTTCAATCTCCTTCAGGTTGTAGTACCAGATCTCAACCAATCATTCCACAACTGACTTTTATACTTCATTAACTGACTGGTGTTTGGGGGAGGTTTCCAATAATAGCGGATTTTCCTCAGGAATATTTCTTCTTGTCCTCTTCACCATAGCATTATGGGTTTAGAACTAAAAGGGATTGCAAAAGCCATTGAGCTTAATCCCTTCATTTCACAGGCAAAGAAGCCGAAGCTCAGAGAACATTCACTGATTCGCCTCAGTTCCCCAAGCAGTAAGTGTCAGAGGTGGGGCTTAAACCCAGAGATTCTTGATACCCACTCCAGCCATTCATCTGCTCCCATCCTACTGCCAGGCATCCTCCAGGCACACCGGGGAGGAGGGGATGAAGGACCATCTCCTGCGAGTGACTTTTTAACTGTCTTACTAGTCCTTCTAATGGGTGGAGGAATTGGATTCAATTCAATTCAATTCAGTTCAATTCCATGTATGTAGGTGACAGCCAGGATATTGGCAGAAGGTGGCTACTGGGCACTTGGGTAGGAAGTAAAGTATGATCTAGCTGCTCTGGGGTCAACTAGCTAGAGGAGACTGTGTGAGTCTACACCTCCCCACTCAGAATAGCTCATTCCCAAGACTAGAGTTCCAAAGAGCTAGATAAATGCCAGCTCTTATTAATGAATTATTATTATATAATACATAATATAATTATATAATAATTAATGACTAGTTAGTTGGTATATAATTATATAATAGAATAGAATAATATAATAATCACTAATTATTATACAATTATATATTTAATTATTATTATGTTATAGAATTATGTTCTTATATAATTATATAATAATTAACTAGCAATTAATTATTATATAATTATATAACATAATGGAATCATATAGTAATTACTAATAAATTATGATATAATTATATATACAATTAATTATGATGATATATAATTAAATAATTATTATTATATAATGATATAATAACTATCAATTAATTATTAAATAATTATATTAATAGACAATAATTACTAATAAATTATTATATAATTATATTATTATTATGAGTAACACTCAGGAAGTCATTTATTTTTTTTAAACCCTTATCTTCCATCTTGGAATCATACTGGAATACTGTTTATTGGCTTCAAAGCAGAAGAGTGGTAAGGGCTAGGCAATGGGGGTTAAGTGACTTGCCCAGGGTCACACAGCTAGGAAGTGTCTGAGGTCACATTTGAACGCAGGTCCTCTTAATTCCAGACTTGGTGCTCTATCCACTGAGCTACCTTGCTGCCCCCTCCAGTGACTTCTGAAAGAGACTGGGCAAAGAATTTCTTCAAGGGCCAGAGAAGCCCCTGCTACCTTTCCCATAGATTATGTGGGGAGAGTCATCATTACCTGTTGGAAAGGCCAGAGTTGGGGGTCTCAATAACAGGGTTCCAGGAAACTCGGGGTCAGGTTGGGGTGGAGGGGGGTGACTTGGATTTAGCTAGACAGACAGAACATCTATTGTTTACTATGTGGGTTGTAGGGAGCTCTGGGGATACAAATACCAGCTGCCTAAGAAGCTGCTATTTCAGTGATGGAGAGAATAGACAGCCCACTCCTGGGAACTGGGAGCCTGGTGAGCAGACTGCAGAGAGGAATGTGGAGGTCTGCTTCCCAGCAAGGACTCCCTTACCTCAGCCTCTAAGGTGGGTGGGGGGGCTTAGGGTGAGGTCTAATAGCCTCCATCAGAGATCTCAGGATTTCTAGTTGGAGGGAACTTAGACATCACTGAATCCCAAACCTTCATTTTGCAGATAAGGAAACTAAGACCAAGTAGAGGAGGCAGTAAGGGAAGTTAGGTGGCACCATGGATAGACTGCTAGATCTGGAGTGAGGAAGACTTGAGTTCAAATGTGACCTCAGTCAGGTATATTAGCTGTGACTCTCGGCAAGTCACTTAACCCTGTTTGCCTCAGTTTTCTCCTCTGTAAAAGTGAGCTGGAAAAGGAAATGGCAGACCACTCATGTATCTTTGCTGAGAAGACCCCACATGGGGCCATGAAGAGTTGGACAGGAGGCAGTGTAGGACTTGGAGTCGGGAAGATCCGAGTTTATATGCTTAGATATTTACTAGCTGTGTGATTCTGACCAAATGACTCTTTTAACCTCGCCCAGCCTTAATTTCTTCATCTATCAAATGGGAATAATAATATCTGCTTCACAGGGTTCTTGGAAAGATCCAATGAACCCCATCCCTCGAGCAGTCTTATGCATATTAGCAATCTTGGGATGAGGCGAAGTGAGGCAGAAATCAGGGTCAGAACTTAAATCTTCTGACTAGAAATTCAGTACTTTTTCTACTGACCCACCAGGGTTCTGACGAAGCTTGGTCAGGGTGTGGTTGGGGGGTCCAGCTGGCACCTGAAAGGGAAAAGAGACTCATCATCCCACCACCCCCCTTTCCTTTCATGGTCCTAACTCAATCCTAGATGCCCAGATGATCCTACTGGCTTCTTGGGAGCTAACATTAGCATGGCTGGGAGCTTTCCAGCTGCCAAAGAAAAGTGATTTGTTCTCCGAGTCCCATTTATGAGAACTCCCAGTCCTGGGTCTGTGTCCTCAGGCCCGTGAAACTCAAACTGGCTCTCTGTTTTATTGCTTTCTTCTGGGACTCTGCTCCTGAGATCCTGCTCGTAAAACTGGAGCCCCACAACTGACAGAATTATTCTTTGTTTTTCCCGTGTGATTTCCCTTTCCTTCTTCCTCTCTCTCCTCTTCCTTCGCCATTGTTTATTTTTGGCACACAGAGAGTTGTTTATACTGTTTTTCTCCTGGGCTGATTGGAAGCCTGCTAATGGAAAAAAGAACTGGTCTATTTGGTGGGTCATTGGACAATCGTTCCTCCTTTTAACTACAAGTTAGTGGGGGTTGTTGAAAATGGGGCAGTTGGGTTCACTTACATCTTCACATTTGCTCTGTTGATAACAAACAACACTTGACTTTTTCCCTTATGGAAACTTATTAATCTAAGAGCCAGTATTGTTTGTCTGAGGATCTGAAAACATTATACAATATTCAGTTTTAGCTTTCTTATCACTCGATTTGAAATCAGAAGACCTGGATTCAAGTCCTTGCTCTGTCACTACCTCTATGATCTTGGGCAAGTCAGTCTTTCTGGGTCTTAGGTTCCTCATTTGTAAAATGAAGGGGTTGCATGAGAAGACCCTTCAGGCACATTCTATCTATCTATCTATCTATCTATCTATCTATCTATCTATCTATCTATCTATAATAACTCTTTAGGAATAGCTAGGTGGCTCAGTGGATTGAGAACCAGACCTAGAGAAGGGAGATCCTGGGTTCAAATCTGATCTAGCCGTGTTACCCTGGGCAAATCACTTAACCTCAATTGCCTAGTCCTTGCCCCTCTTAGCAAACTTACTATTGATTCTAAGACAGAAGATAAAGGTTTTTTTTTCTTTAAGAAAGACCTTAGTTTAAAGTTTAACATCAAGAAAAAATTGCTAGAATTATAATGAAAGAGATCAAAGTTAGACATTTGTAATAATTTCCTGAGTGTTATTCCTAATATTATAAACTGGCATATATTTAGCTCTTTGGAATTCTAGTCTTGGAAATGAGCCATTCTGGTAAGTGAATGAGTGTAAATTCACACACCGTCCACTCTATCTAGGTGGATCCAGAACATCTAGACCATACTCTGCATTCTATCCAAGTGCCTGCTGTAACCCTCTGCTGCCATCATCCTTGTGGCCACCAATGAACAGCCTTCTCTCCAATCCCCGTCCTTTTCACTTGTTGCTTTGGGAATGATAATTAAATCAATGCTACCATCCAAGATGAAGAGTGAATTCGTTTCAGACCTAGAGGAGGGTCTCTTTGAAGTCTTGGAGGCAAGAGATGGAATTTGTGATGGGGATGGGTAGGAAACAGCTAGTGATCCAGCCATCTGGAATGTATCCTGTGTGAAAGGTGGTGCTATGATTAAAATTCTCTTGGGAGCCTTGTTTTTCAGCAAGAATATAAGTTTAGTGGCTATACATTCGTTTATTGGTTAGGCTAGCATCATAACCGATAAAGGGACACATAGATCTATGGCCCTCTCAAATGACCACCGACTCGGAAACTAGGTCAGACAGTTTAATGGTTTTAGGAGCTCATTATCCTGCCCCTCCCTTGAACATCCCAAGACATTTCTAACTGGTAGCTAGCTAATTAAGAGGCAACCTGTCAAACGATCCACTTTTCCCTATCCACACAGGTAGACAGGTGAGGAGTTTACCATATGTGCTGAAAAGAACTCTTCTCCCCTTCATTTATTAACCAAATTTTGTTAAAAAGGAAGACATCCTTTGGGATTCCTAAGGACAAAGGGAATGCAAAAAAGCAGAAGACTGAATGGAATCTCTGATCCAGACCTCAAACATGGAAATACTCAGTAATTCTCCCTGATTTAAGGTCTTTTTACTTTAGAGCCCTGAAATAAAAATAATACAGTATATGAGAAATAAATTCTCATAGAAGTTATGTTATGGGCAACAAAACACGATGGTTCATTGGATAGAGAGCCAGACCTGGAGATGGGAGGTCCTGGATTCAAATATGACCTCAGACACTGTGTAGCTGTGTGATCCTGGGTAAGTAAGTCTCTTACTCTCAATAGCCTAGCTGTTTTCTGCCTTGGAACTAATACCTAGCATTGACTCTAAGATAGAAAGTAATGCTTAAAAAAAAAAAAGTAGTTATGTTAGATAAGGTAGAAAGGGAGGTCAGGATTAGATTGTAGAGACCCTTTATAAATTTCAGGTTGTAAGTCGACCCTTCCTTCCTTCCTTCCTTCCTTCCTTCCTTCCTTCCTTCCTTCCTTCCTTCCTTCCTTCCTTGCTTCCTTCCTTCCTTCCTTCCTTCCTTCCTTCCTTCCTTCCTTCCTTCCTTCCTTCCTTCCTTCCTTCCTTCCTTCCTTCCTTCCTTCCTTCCTTCCTTCCTTCCTTCCTCCTCTCTCTCTCTCTCTCTCTCTCTCTCTCTCTCTCTCTCTCTCTCTCTCTCTCTCTCTCTCTCTCTCTCTCTCTCTCTCCATTCATTTATTTATTAATCTGGCATTGTTGGGCATTGTACTATGTAAGCACTGGAGATGTAAAGAAAAGCAAAAGACAATCCCTTCTCTTAAGAAGTTCCCATTCTAATGGGGGAGACTACATGTAGACAGTTATGTACAACAAAGCTACATATAGGGTAAATTGCACCAAGTCTACAGAGAGAAAACCCCAATCTTTTTTTTTAACATTATTTTATTTGGTCATTTCCAAACATTGTTCATTGGAGACAAAGATCATTTTCTTTTCTTCCCCCCCACCCCGCTCCCCCACCTTTCCCATAGCTGACACGTGATTCCACTGGGTATCACATGTGTTCTTGCTTCAAACCCATTTCCATGTTGTTGGCATTTGCATTAGGGTGTTCATTTAGAGTCTCTCCTCAGTCATATCCCCTCAACCCTTGTAGTCAAGCTGTTGCCTTTCCTTGGTGTTTTTACTCTCCCTGTTTGTCCTCTGCTTGTGGATAGTATTTTTTAGATCCCTGCAGATTATTCAGGGACATTGCATTGACACTAATGGAGAAGTCCATCACCTTCGATTGTACCACAATGTATCAGTCTCTGTGTACAATGTTTTCCTGGATCTGCTCCTTTCGCTCTGCATCACTTCCTGGAGGTTGTTCCAGTCTCCATGGAATTCCTCCACTTTATTATTCCTTTTAGCACAATAGTATTCCATCACCAACATATACCACAATTTGCTCAGCCATTCCCCAATTGATGGGCATCCCCTCATTTTCCAATTTTTGGCCACCACAAAGAGTGCAGCTATGAATATTCTTGTACAAGTCTTTTTCCTTATGATCTCTTTGGGGTACAAACCCAGCAGTGCTATGGCTGGATCAAAGGGCAGACAGTCTTTTGTCGCCCTTTGGGCATAGTTCCAAATTGCCCTCCAGAATGGTTGGATCAGTTCACAACTCCACCAGCAATGAATTAATGTCCCTACTTTGCCGCATCCCCTCCAGCATTCATTACTTTCCTTTGCTGTCATGTTAGCCAATCTGCTAGGTGTGAGGTGATACCTCGAGGAAGACTCCAATCTTAAGAAGGATGGGGAAAAGACTTCTTATAGAAGGTAAGACTGTAGCTGGGACTTGAAGAAAGTCAAGGAGCTAGAATGTAGAAATGACAGAGGAGAGAGTTTCAGGCATGTGAGTGTGCTAGTGAAGACCCTCAGAGTTAGGGGATAGAATGTCCAGTGCCAATAGGTCATTGAGTTCATGGGTGAGGTGGTGGTAAAAAGACTGGAGAAGTAGTTAGGTGCCAGGTTATGGAGATTTTTAAAGCCAAGATTTGATATTTGATCCTGGAGGAAATGGAGAACTATTGAAGTTTGTGGAAGGGTGGAAGGGAAGGGAACAAGCATGTTTTAAATGCCTACTCTGTGCCAGGCACTGTGCCAAGTGCTTTGCAAATATCATCTCATTTAACCCTCCCAACAATCCTGTGAATTAGATACTCTTTTGAGCTTCTTTTTACAGTTAAGGAAACTGAGGCAGACAAATCAAGTGACTCACCCAGAGTCACACAGCTAGTACATATGTGAGACTAGACTTGAACTCAGGTCTTCCTGACTCCAGTTTCATTATCATCCACTGTTAGTATGCATAGGGTGTTGACATGGTCAGATCTGTTTTTCAGGAAGATCACTTTGACAGTTGAGTGGAAGCTGGATTGGAGTGGGGCAAGGGGAACAGATAGCAAGGTATTGCTGTGGTCTAGGTGTGAGGAGATGAAAGCCCCCACCAGAGTAGAAGTGTCAGACCAGAGAAGGAGCCATCCATGAGAGAGAGGTAGACATCAAAGGAATCAGTGTGTGCTTGTCTTTGGGGCATCGAGGAAGCTGGGAGGTGAGAGAATGTGAGGAGTCAAGGATGATACAAGGGTTTGAGCCTGGGTGACTGGGAGGATGGTGGGGCCCTCTATAGTAATAAGGAAGTGATTTGGGGGCTCCCAGTAGGGAGCAAAGCAGAGCCAATTATGTCCTCTCTGTTCTATCAGTTTCCTCATCTCTAAGTAGGATTGCAATTACTGACCTTAAAGGGCCCTTCCTACTCTATTATTACAGGTCCTGAGATGGAATGTGACAAGCCCTTCCAGTCCTAAGAGTCCATGTTTTTCTTTGGATTAAGCACTGAGCCTGAGAAGGCCATTTGGCTCGCCTTCATTTCCTTACCAGTGTGGTCAGTGTGTGGCGACACTTTGCTGTGGGTGCTCTGAAGTGGTCTTTGACATGTCATGAGATTCTGCTGGGCTTCTTTGTGTTCTTTTGCCAGGTTCTGATGGTCAGTGGACTCTGACAGTAGAAGCAGTAGAGAGAGGATAATTGGTGTGAATGATGATTTGGGTGGAAGGCTTGGATGGATGGCGCGGTACTGGAAGGAAGGGTGCTTTCTCTGTCTTGGGCACATTAGATTGGACAAGATTGACTCATCGCCTTTTTCAAAGGATGCAAAAAGGAGGAGCCTGGAGATGGACTGGTCTGGAGAAGAGAAGACTTGGGCGAGACAGAATAGCTATCTTCAAATATTCAAAGGACTGTCCATATTGACACGTTATTAGACTTTTTCTGTCTGGTCTCAGAGACAGAACAAGAAACAGTGAATGAAAGTTGAGTTACATTTGAGGGAAGGAAAAATTTCCCAACAGTGAAAGAAATGAACCCCAAAGGGGAATGGACTCCCTAAAGAAGTAGTGGATTCCACCACACTGGAAATATTCATGCGAAAAACGTTGGAGGAGTTCTTTAGGGGGGATGCAATATTAGTAATAATAATAGCAGCAAATATTTGAGTAATATTTAAGTTTTGCAAAGTGCTGTACATATATTATTTCATTTAATCCTCAGAATAACCCTGGAGGTAGGTGCTATTATTATCCCCATTTCACAGATGAGGAAATGGAGGCAAACAGAGGTTAAGTGACTTGCTCAGGGTTACATAGCTAGTGAGTTTCTGAGGCAGGATTTGAATTCAGGGCTTTCTGACCTCAAAATCTAACACTCTATCCTCTGATCCACCTAATTGCCTCATCTATTAAGCACCTACTATGCATATACACCTACTTTGTACCTTGTATTAGCAGAGCATTGGAAGAAAACCTCGTACAGGTTTGGATTGGACTGGATGAACTCCAAGGTTCCTTCCTGCTCTGAGATGTTATAATTCTGTGACAGATGCATAAGGGGAAATAACATCTCTAAGAGTCGATGTGTTTGTGGCAGGAAGGAAAGGTTATAAGAGTGGAAATATTCCAAGAAGGCAATTTTATGTGAATGAATGTGATCTCCGATCATGGTGATCAAGAACTAGCAGTATATACAAATGGAGAAGGTGGCTGCCTCCCATTGAATTTAGGAGTTACCCCAAAGCATCCAACAGAAATATTTCCCTTCTGAGTTTTCTTCATCATTGTCTCTCCTTTCCAACATGTCTAGAAGCTCCTGCTGAAATATGATGATATCACCTGGGTGATAATGGGCCCTTAGGTGCCCATTAGCATATTGGCACTAGTTTGGCTAAAACCCCCAACCAATCTGAACCTTGCCTCAAGGACAAACAGCTGGGAGATTGAGGAGCCTGGAAGGGAACATAGATATTTTGAATTTGCATTCAGTGCCTTTTCCATGATACCATGCTGAACGGGAACCCCAGGGGAGAGGATTCTTATTACCTTTTGAAATGGGAAGAGTATTGGGGCACTGCAGAAGTGAGAGGGGGCAGGTGGAGGCATAGGATTATGGGAATTTACATCAGAAGAGACCCTGAATCATCTTGTCCAACTCCGTCATTTTTCAGATGGGGAAACTGAGCTCCAGAGTTATGAAGTAACTTGCCCTAATGCCACTATTTGACCATTGTCTCTGACACTCTTTAGTATATATTATGCTGCCTCTGGAGTAGGCATCAAAGGGGGTGGGAGTGATCCCCAAGAAAATGTAAGCCTTTGGAGGGTAGGCAGTTTCATTTTTGTTATGTTTAGTACAGCATTGGTAAATAGTAGGTGCTTAATAAATGTTCCTTTGGTTTGATTATTTGGTAATATTTGCCAGGATGGGGAACCTAACTAGCAGAAATTGTGCTGGGTCAAATTCTTGCCATCTTTTTTTTAAGGGGGAAGAGGGATGATGAGAGAGTATGGAAACTCAGACACTGGTTTTCTTCTAGGGGCAATCGTGGCAGGAGTGGGCAGCCCATACAGCAGAATCCAGGCTGCCACCCATGAGGGATTAGAGGGGATGGCAGGTCTGGCAAATGGGAACATTGGTTGGGGACCTCCAGAGGACCATAAACAGCATTCTCTCCCTTTCCTGATCTCTTTCCCCATACCGGGGCAAAAGCAAATTCACCTAGAGTTACTTAACTTGCCATTACTTTCCAGGCCACTCTGCATGTATCTCGAATGTACCTAGTTATTTGTATGTTGTCTCTTCTATTAGAATATATGCTCCTTGAGGTCAGGGATGTGTTGCTTTCCTATCTTCTATAGGCTCTTAGTGTAGAACCTGACACATAATGCCACAGGACCAGAGTTTTCCTGATAGCTTTTTCTTCTACCTACACCACAGAGGCTGAGGGTCCCTCTCCTTCCCTAACCTCAGGGATTAGATTTCCCTAAAAGAAGACAAAGTTGCTTTCTCCCCAACCCCCAACTTGAGTCCTGAACTTGAGTTCAAATACTAGCTTTGTCACTTATTGCCTTGAGGAAGTCACTTGTCTCTTTGGGACTCAGTTTCCTTATCCGTAAAATGAAGGAGATCAGGGGGAATAGGGTTTAGGTGACCTGAAGTCCATTCCAGCTTCATGTGAATGTTTTGATGACTGATTCTAACATTTTACAAAGAAGCAGCATTGATCTGGACCTTGAATTAGAAGATCATGTCTTCACATCTGTGAGGGACTTTTAAGGCCATCCAGGCCAACTCCCTCATTTTATAGATGGGGAAAGAAGCCAGAAGGGGTGCCCATGTTCACTCCTCTAATAAGTGGCAGGGCGAAGATTAAAACACCAATCCCTTAAACCTTGATCTCCTCTAGGATGCTGATAACACAATGGAGCTGCAGGCCATCCAAGCAGCTAGGGCAGTGTGAGCAAAGGGTTAGGGGAATAAAGACAGCTCAAAACAGGCTCCAATTTTTCATTAAGAGACATCCTTCAAAGGAATGTTAATACAGGGCAGAGCAGGACAGTGAAAGAATTCCCCAGAATGTATGGATTCATCCAGCTCTGGCTGCATTCTGTTTCCGAATTGTTTCTGGCAGAAACCTAAGGAAAAAATGCAAACCAGATGTACAAAGAAATGTTTTCTTTGTCTGGGGGAAAAGCTACCAGCCCCCTCCCTGACCCCCTTCATTATTTCCAGCCTTTTTGTCTCACCATTTTGAGGTGAAGAGACTAAAAGTCTTCCAACCCCCTCATCTGCTGTGTGCGTGGGGCAGCTGGTGATGGGGAAGGCCCTCAGCATTGAGCAGGATGAGAGCTCCAAGCGAAGGGGACAAACAGATGGAAATGGGACATCTTCCTGTCCCCTTGGAAGATGGAGCTTGAGGGCTACGTGGAGATCTAAGAGCTTCATCGGAATAAATATGGGAGTGTGCTCTAGCACTCAGGGCAGGTTTCTGAGGGATGCTGGTTGGTCGCAGATCCTTCGCTTCAGAGGCTGATTTCACTTTCATGCCAGCTTCAGGGGCACATCTCCTGCTTTGCCTCAGTCTACCTGTCCATGCTCCTCCTCTGGGAGAAAGGGCTGCTCTAATCTACATCTTGCCCCAAATGCCAGAAGAGAGAGGAGCCATACTCCTCCATAAACAGAGCCATGAGAAAGCAGTCAGTCCACAAGCACTGTTAAGTCTTTGCTATGTGTTGGAGGTCCATCTAACTCTAACAGCACTCTTAGTTCATGTTGGGCCAAAATGGGTCACCTAATGGTTTACACCATGCCATAGCAAGGATGGGTGAGGATATAGTGAGGCTTAGCTTTTCAGGCTCCCTTTATCTCCATCATTTGAGAAGGATCTGGTCTTTTTATTTTAAACCTTTATCATCTGTCTTAGAATCAAATCTAAGCATTGGTTTTAAAGTAGAAGAGTAGTCAGGGTTAAGTGACTTGCCCAGGGCCACATAGTTTGGAAGTGTCTGAAGCCAGATTTGAACCCAGGTCCTCCTGACTTCAAGCATGGTGCTCTATCCACTATGCTGCCTAGCTGTCCCACCACTTATTTTCTACCCTTTGCTCTTTTCCCACCTTTTGGGACCAAATGAGAAAAGTCAGATCTCTGCACCATGTGACAACTCTTCAAATATTTAGATATAGTTATGTCATTATCCCTTTCCTCTCCACACCTTCCTTGGACCAAGTTCTCTCTTCTCTCCGCTCAAAATCTCCAATTCTTCCCATTGATCCTTATATTATGCATGAGCTCAAAGAAGAGAAAGGAGAAGGATACACAAATACAACAGGGATAGCCTGAGTGTGTCCCTCAGATGGAATGGGTGGCCAGAACCTGGTCAATTTCTCTCAGCTGATCATCACTTTGTTCAGGCTTAGGAGCCAAGACCAGTAATAATGCCATTTCATTCCAAAGCCAAATTCATCAGATAGCTGGTGCCCAAATCCCAAGTCTCAGCCTGAAATTCTATTTGCCACTCCCTTCCTCCCCAGAACCCTCCAAACCAGGATTCTCTCTTAAAAATGGAGGGAAGACTACTGTACAGAGTGAATGGGAGTCTTCAGTGAAGAGCTAGCTTACTCAGTCAAAGCTAGGAATTTGGGCATCCAGTTGGGGTGCCAAATTGAGACAGGTAATTGTAATAGGGCAGGTATCCTATTTATCCAGCCTTTCCTTTCCTTTCCTTTCCTTTCCTTTCCTTTCCTTTCCTTTCCTTTCCTTTCCTTTCCTTTCCTTTCCTTTCCTTTCCTTTCCTTTCCTTTCCTTTCCTTTCCTTTCCTTTCCTTTCCTTTCCTTTCCTTTCCTTTCCTTTCCTTTCCTTTCCTTTCTCCTTTCCTTTCTCCTTTCCTTTCTCCTTTCCTTTCTCCTTTCCTTTCTCCTTTCCTTTCTCCTTTCCTTTCCTTTCTCCTTTCCTTTCCTTTCTCCTTTCCTTTCCTTTCTCCTTTCCTTTCCTTTCTCCTTTCCTTTCCTTTCTCCTTTCCTTTCCTTTCTCCTTTCCTTTCCTTTCTCCTTTCCTTTCCTTTCTCCTTTCCTTTCCTTTCCTTTCCTTTCCTTTCCTTTCCTTTCCTTTCCTTTCCTTTCCTTTCCTTTCCTTTCCTTTCCTTTCCTTTCCTTTCCTTTCCTTTCCTTTCCTTTCCTTTCCTTTCCTTTCCTTTCCTTTCCTTTCCTTTCCTTTCCTTTCCTTTCTTCTTTTTTAAAAACCCTTACCTTCCATCTTAGAATCAATATTGTGTATTGATTCTAAGGCAGAAGAATGGTAAGGGCTAGGCAATGGGGGTCAAGTGACTTGTCCAGAGTCACACAGCTAGGAAGTGTCTGAGGCTAGATTTGAGCCCAGGACTTCTCTGGGCCTGACTCTCAATCCACTGAGCCACCCAGCTGCCCCCACCATAGTCTTTTCCACATGGCCATCAACCTTATCATTCTGAAAGGTCATTTCAGCCTTGGAAATCATACTTTGGGCTAGTTATCTCTTCATTTCCCATCAGGCTACCTTCCTCCAGACATCTCCATCATGCCTCCCTTCTAGGTACCTTCTACTCTCCCTCTCACCCTCTGTTGTCTTCCCTATTAGAATGCAAGCTCCTTGAAGGCAGAAGCTGTCTTTCTTTTTGCTCATGTTTCTTACCACTCAACATAGTGCTTGTTTGGTTCTTTGATAGAAAGCTAGGATATCAGATCAAGTCTGCTGCTGGGAGGGTGGTGTGTGTGTGTGTGTAAATCTGTCTGCTTATCTGGCTCATCCTTCTCAGTCTTCTTTACTAGATCTGGGTCACCCCGCTAACTGTGGGTATCTCACTGGGCTCTGCCCTGGGCCCTCATCTTCTTGTCTTGTTTACAAATCTCACACTAGATATAGTTATGTCGTGGTCTCTTACCTCTACCCACCCTTAGACATTTAAACTCTAAACACCTTAAACTCTCCATGCCCAAAAGAGAACTCATTATCTTTACTTCCAAATCTGCCTTTCTGAACTCCCTCGTTACTCAGATGGAAACCCAAGGGTCACCCTTGATCCCTCACTCTTTCACTCTCTACAATCAATCTGTTGCCAAGATCATTGAGGTTACCTTTACAGCATTTCTCTCTCTCTTTTAAAATTTTATTTAGTCAATTTAGAATATTTTTCCTTGGTTACAAGAGTCATGTTCTTTCCCTCCCCTCCCATAACCAATGCTCAATTCCTTTGGGTTTTACATGTGTCCCTGATCAAAACCTATTTCCATATTGTTATGTTTGCACCAGGGTGATCATTTTGAGTCTATATATATCCCCAGTCATATTCCACTTGACCAATGTGATCAAGCAGTTGTTTTTCTTCTGTATTTCTGTTCCCACAGTTTTTCCTCTGAATGTGGATAGCATCTTTCTCATAAGTCCCTCCGAGTTGTTCTGGGTCATTGCATCGCTACTAGTAGAGAAGTCCATTACATTTGATTGTACCACAGTGTATCAGTCTCTGTATATAATGTTCTCCTGGTTCTGCTCCTTTCGCTCTGTATCAGTTCCTGGAGGTCTTTCCAGTTCACATGGAATTCCTCCAGTTCATTGTTTATTTGAGCACAATAGTATTCCATCACCAAGAGATACCACAACTTGGTCAGCTATTCCCCAATTGAAGAGCATTCCTTCATTTTCCAACTTTTTTGCCACCAAAAAGAGCACAACTATGAATATTCTTGTACAAGTATTTTTTCCTTTTTATTTTTTTTGGGCATAAATCCAGCAGTGCTATGGCTGTATCAAAGGGCAGACAGACTTTTAGTGCCCTTTGGGCATAGTTCCAAATTGCCCTCCAGAATGGTTGGACCAATTCACAACTCCACCAGCAGTGCATTAATGTCCCAATTTTGCCACATCACTTCCAGCATTCATTACTTTCCTTTGCTGTCATGTTAGCCAATCTGCTGGGTGTGAGGTGATACCTCAGAGTTGTTTTGATTTGCATTTCTCTGATTAGAAGAGATTCAGAACACTTTTTCATGTGCTTATTAATAGTTTTGATTTCTTTTTTATCTGAAAATTATCTATTTATGTCCCTTGTCCATTTACAATTAGGGAATGGCTTGATTTTTTTGTATAATTGATTTAGCTCTTCATAAATTTGGGTAATTAGACCTTTGTCAGAGGTTTTTGTTATGAAGATTGTTTCCCAATTTGTTGCTTCCCTTCCAATTTTGGTTGCATTAGTTTGGTTTGTACAAAATCTTTTTAACTTAATGTAATCAAAATTTTTTATTTTATATTTTGTGATTTTTTTCTAACTCTTGCTTGGTCTTAAAATCTTTCCTTCCCCAGAGATCTGACAAGTATACTATTCTGTGTTCACCTAACTTACTTATAGTTTCCTTCTTTATATTGAAATCATTCACCCATTCTGAGTTTATCTTGGTGTACAGTGTAAGATGTTGATCTAAACCTAATCTCTTCCATACTGTTTTCCAATTTTCTCAGCAGTTTTTGTCAAATAGTGGATTTTTGTCCCTAAAACTGGGATCTTTGGGCTTATTTATTTTAAATTTTGTGATTTTTTTCTAACTCTTGCTTGGTCTTAAAATCTTTCCTGTCTTGTTGAGGTCATTTACCCCAAGTCTATTCCACTGATCCTCCCTTCTGTCTCTTAGCCAGTACCATACTGTTTTGATGATCCTTGCTTTATAGTATAGTTTGAGATCTGGTACTGCTAGGCCACCTTCCTTCACATTTTTTTCATTATTTCCCTTGATATTCTTTATCTTTTATTCTTCCAAATGAACTTTGTTATGGTTTTTTCTAATTCAGTAAAAAAGTTTCTTGGTAGTTTGATGGGTATGGCACTAAATAAGTAAATTAGTTTAGCTAGGATTGTAATTTTTATTATGTTAACTTGTTCTACCCAAGAGCAATTAATGTTTTTCCAATTATTTAGATCTAGTTTTAATTGTGTGGAAAGTGTTTTGTAGTTGTGTTCATATAGTTCCTGTGTTTGTCTTGGCAGATAGATTCCTAAGTATTTTATATTGTCTAGGGTGATTTTAAATGGAATTTCTCTTTCTAATTATTTCTGCTGAGATGTGTTGGAGATGTATAGAAATCCTGATGACTTACGTGGGTTCATTTTGTATCCTGCAACTTTGCAAGTTGTTGATTATTTCCACTAGCTTTTTAGTTGATTCTCTGGGGTTCTTTAAGTAGACCATCATATCATCTGTAAAGAGTGATAGCTTGGTCTCCTCCTTGCCAATTTTAATACCTTCAATTTCTTTTTCTTCTCTAATTACTACTGCTAGTGTTTCTACTACAATGTTAAATAATAAAGGTGATAATGGGCATCCTTGTTTCACTCCTGATTTTATTGGGAATGCATCTAGTTTATCCCCATTGCAGATTACAGCATCTCTTTTACATGACTCCTTCTTTCCTCTGACACTGTCATCACCCATCACCTGGACTATTGCAATCACCTACTGATTGGTCTGCCTACAACAAGCTTTCCCCACTCCAGTGCATTCTCCACTCATCTGTTAAGTGAATCTCCCTAAAGCAAAGCTAATCACATCACCCCTTCCCTCCATTCAACAAGCTCCAGTGACTTCCTATCACCCCCAGAATCAAATATCAAAACCTTTGTTTGATTTTCAAGGGCTTTTACAAGCTATTCTCCTCCTCCCTTTCTAGTATATTCACATCTTACTATTCCATGATCCAGCAACATTGGCCTTTTTATTGGTCTTCAGACCAACTCCAGACTTCTGCCACATTCCCCATGTCTGGAACCATCTTCCTCCTTATCTGTACCTTTCGGCTTCCCTGGTCTCCTTCAAATGAATCTCCTCTCTTATGTGAAGCCTCTCCTGATCCCCTTTAAGGGTGAATGCCTTCCAGTTGTTGATATACTCCAACTTATCCCTCCTATCTTGTTAGTATTTTCATGTTCTCTCTCCCATTAGACCATGAAGTCCTTGAGGTCAAGAATTGTCTTTGGTCTTTTTTTTTTTAATCTCCAAGGTTTAGCATATTGACTGGCACATAATAGGTGCTTACTAGGTGATTATTTTTTTTTAAATTTTATAGTATTTTATTTGATCATTTCCATGCAAGCTAGGTGATTATTGATTGGTGTTTATTGATGTAAATAGGTGTTTATTGATTGATTGATTGTGTGTATGTGAAAGAGACAAAGAAAGAGACAGAGATGGAGAGAAAAGGCAGGGCAAGATAGGGGAGGTTAGTCATTTCCTATGTTAACTAGTTATTCTTGGTTCCTAGGTATCAAGAAGTCCCACTGCCATAGTGGAGTGCCAGCTTTGGAATCAGGAGCACTTGAGTTTAAGCCTTGCACATGATGACTATAAGATCCTGGGTAAGTCATTTAATATCCTCGTAGAGTTAGACAACTCTAAGGCAACTTTTCTTAACCTGGGCCATGTGAACTTTAAAAAAAATGGGTGCCTCTCTGTGTGTGTGTGTATATTCACACAATGTATATATTTAAAGACCAGGTCTCCTCTCAGGCTGGAATTGTAGCAGCCACTTATGGGCTCAATCTCACTGTTGATCCTAATGGAGGTTTCGAAAGACTCTTTTTCTGCTCTTGGCTTGTTGGCACCTCCTTCGTCAGCATGATGGCTCCCTGGGACTCACCTTATTGGTTCAAAGCTTAGTGTGGTATAGAAACCCATTTTATCTTTAGTCCTACTAGTAGTTCAGAATTCCCAAACTCAATTGACCTTCCAGCCTCAGCCTCCCCTTGTAGAAGAGATTAGAGATGTACCACTATGCCCAATAATAACTGTATTTCAATAAAATTGCTTTTTTAAAACCCTTAACATCTGTCTTAGAATCAATACTGTGTATTGGTTCCAAGGCAGAAGAGAGGTAAGGGCTAGTCTAAGGATAATTTTAGGGTTGTGACCTAATCTAAATTAATTTGGTCACTAGAGAAAATCCCAAATAAAATACCCAAGTCAGTTTGGAAATTTATGGTGATTTTAATTAATATAGAGGGAAGGAATTAAGGAGAAGAGAGAGAAAGAGGGTATAGAATTTCTCCCACCTGGCCTGTGCCAGGGGGAGTTCAAAGACCTCTGCCATGAGGTCTTTGAAGATTAGAGGCTTTTCTAAGAGGGTAGTGTTTGGAAAGTAAAGGAGAAAAGAATCAGTCTAAACTCTGAGACAGCTCAGTGAAGATGCCTCACCTGAACTAGGTTACTAAGCTTCTCCCAGTATAGATTCAAGGAAAACTCACCACCAAACCCAGACAATAACTGCCACCATGCCAAGATGCCAAAACACTCACCAAGCTGCTGCCAGAGCCACCTCTCAGTGGAAAGAGACTGGAGAGAGGAAATGACATGAAATACATAGAAGGTTTTTACATCTCTTTTCTGTGTCTCACATGTGCCAATGGTAGCTTAAGCTTGACTTAAGACAGCCCAGGGGTTTGTCAGTTGTTTCTAATTTGTCATTTGCTAGCACATGTCTGTCATAGACCATCCTCCTAAATACTTAATCTTTAAGTATGGGTGTAGGCATTTCTGTTTTGGTTAGACTAAGTAGGGTGGAGTAATCTAAAGTTCACAGTAGGAAATGGGGGTTTAGTGACTTGCCCAGAGTCACACAGATAAGAAGTGTCTGAGACCAGATTTGAACCCAGGACCTCCTATTTCTAGGCTTGGCTCTTATTCCACTAAGCCACCCAGCTGTCCCCAATTAGTTTCTTTTGTAATGCCATGCATTTTATATTATGCAGTTAGAAATACTATTCTGAAAAAGGGTCATAGGCTTCTCCAGACTGCCAAAGGGATGCATGACACAAAAAGAGTTACAAAATCTTGCTCTTAGGGCCATTAATTGCAAGAAAGAGTCAATTTCCTTTTCCCTTGAAGAGGAGGAGGGAAACATGCATTTATTATGTGTCTACTGCATACCAGTCATTATGTTAAATGTAATCTTTGAGATTATTTTCCATTTACACTGTATCTATCTTATATGTACAGGTATCTGTGCATTGTCTCCTCTACTAGAATACAAATTGCTACAACATGTGATTTTGCCTTTTTTCTCTTCTAGTACTAAGAAGAGTGCTTGACACATAGTAAGTGCTTAATCACTGCCTGGTGACTGACTCTTAGAGAAGATTTCTTCATCTGCAATTCCCTATGCCACTGAAATCATAGGTCCCTCTTAAGTAGGTGCTAAACTTTGTTATCCTCTGCCTTAGGACTTCAAAGGCTTTGCACACTCAGGAAATTTGGCACCTTCTAAATTAAGAGTCCAGGGCCAGTGCCCTGATTGCCTTAACTTAGTTATACTTCTGATCTTACCCATAGATTTCCCTTTGGTACTCTTGGGTGTTCCTTTCCCCCATGTACCCCTTCTCTGCTTATTTTTACTGCTTCATCATAATTCTGAGTTTTTCTTTTAAGGATACCTCATCTCATATTCTTGGAACAAGAGTCTGAAACTTGAAACTCTGACTCTTCCTTCTTTTAAGCCAATCTCATTAAAAGGATCTAGCTGGCCCTGGCTAGGAGGAGGGTGGAGGTAGAATAAAATAAAGTTATCTGGAGAAATGATTCATGCTTTCAGGGCCATTAACATGTTAATCTTCTAGGGGATCATGCCAGAACTTTGGATGCCCAAGGTTTTCAGTGAAAGCCCAGGAAGGAGTCCAGAAATATGAACAGATCTACCCTTTCATGTTATGGCTTTCATGATTTTGAGTTTTTGTGATTTCTTGGCCCGAGAAATCAATCAGGAAAGCAAATCAAACTTGGTGGTCGCCATCTGTGCAGGGCTGTGATTATTGCCATACAGGAAGTGCTTTGAAAAGATCCTGCCAGGGAAGCAGGAACTAAAGATTTACATTAGGAATAATGTGTGTTGGCTAAAGTGGGAGAACCTGTTGGTTTACACTCATCTTCCAAGCCTGGCTGGCAGAGCTGACTCTAGAGTATAGGAGAAAAGGGTGATGGCCCCAGGGTCCATTACATGTGGGTGCTGGGAGGGGGGAAATGGTTTGGCTAAATCAATGGGTGAAAACACCCCCCCTCCCCCCATCAATGGAGACTCTCCCTTGGGTCACTCTGTCAGAGGTTCTTTTTCCCTTCAAGATTGGCTTTAATGTTTATTTTAATCTGATTTTATCAGGAAGAAAATGCTGGGGAAGGGAGAGCAGTGCACACCATGATTTTTTTTTTTTTTTGGAGCAGGGAGGTACCTTTCAAGAACTGCTAAGTGCCTCATCAGGAGGAATCTATGGGTAGACTTTTTTGGAAACTTGGGCTTAGAGAATAAAGCCTAGTCTAGGAGTCAGAAAGACCCAATTCAAATACCACTTCTGATACCACATAAGTCACTTAACTGCTTGAAGCTTCATTTTCCTCATCAACAAAATAAAGGAGTTGTGCTAGATTGTACTTTCAGATCTAAAGCTAAGATCCAACAAACCCAAATTATTTGCCTCTCTGGGCCTCCGTTTCCTCTTTAAAAAATTTTTTTTTATTTAAACCCTTGCTTTCTGTCTTAGAATCAATACAAAGTATTGGTTCCAAGGCAGAAGAGTGGTAAGGGTTAGGTAATGGGGGTTAAGTGACTTGCCCAGGGTCATACAGCTAGGAAGTGTCTGAGGTCTGATTTGAACCTAGGACCTCCCATCCCTGGACCTGGCTCTCAAACTACACTCCCTGCCCCTAGTTTCTTCTTCCCTAAGACAAAGACTTTGGAATAGAAGATTTCTAAGATCCCTTCCAGATCTAACACTCCCGTCCTATGATTCTTGGGGTTAAATGGCAGTTGGTGACTGTTTCATAGACTTCATTGTCTACTCTTCGCTTGGCTGTAAGACAGTGTTGCTTGACTCATATTCTATGGCAGTCTTTGGCCATGGCCATTTATTACCATCTGAGGCCAGTCATGACTCCAGACTTCAGGAAGGTCCATCCCAAATGTGCTTATGCTGTTCTCTCTATACAGCTGACACTCCCTTCATGGGATCAGGGGCTATTGCATCAATCCTGGTGTGCCTTCCTGCCTGTGCTACCAGCCTTACCATGATTTAAAGGAAGCCACCATGTTCTCCTGATTCTTTTGCCTATTCTTCCTTTCCTTTTCTTGCTTCTCTCTAGAAAGTCTTTCTGAGTACTGCCAGATTCAAGACTTTCATATCCTTAAAACTGGGGATCTCTGTTGGCCCTCAAGCATTGGAAATAATAATAATAGCTAGCTAGCATTGATATAGCATTTCATGGCTTGCCAAGCATTTTACAAATAACACCACAACAATTCTCAAAGGTAGGTGCTATTATTATCATCCTCATTTGACAGAAGAAGAAACTGAGGCATCCAGAGGTTAAGTAACTTGCCCAGGTCACAGTCTAAGGATCTGAGGCAAGATTTGAATTCAGATGTTCTCTAACTCCAGGTCCATGGGTCTATCCACTATGTCTCCAAGTTACTTCTAGAGACAGAGTCGCTACATAGAAAGAACCAGAGGAAGGTTCTCAGTGTTTGGGGTAAATCTTTTATGAATGATTTAGATAGACATGGACAACAATTGCACAGGATTGGTTGGCAAGAAGCAATTTTGATCTACAAGGAGTAGAGACTTTCCCCAAGGAGAAGCTACAAGACCTGGTTATCCTATGAGCATTAATCATTAAGCACCTACTATATGCAAAGCACTTCTCTTATTCAGTTATCAGATCAATGAGGATAAGCACAGTAACATCCTATTCTCTGCTTTCTCTACTAGTTCACATCCAGTTTAGTACACCTACTTACTTAACACATATCTGTAAGTGTGGTGTTGAATAAGCAAGTACTCTCAAGTTGCCCTTCATCCCCCTTAAATAAAGATGTCCTGATATGTTAATGAGGTGGGAAGAATATCAAACAACCAATAAATAAAATATTTTAGATGGCCTGGAGCTCCCTCCCTCCCTCCTTCCCTCCCTCCTTCCTTCCTTCCTTCCTTCCTTCCTTCCTTCCTTCCTTCCTTCCTTCCTTCCTTCCTTCCTTCCTTCCTTCCTTCCTTCCTTCCTTCCTTCCTTCCTTCCTTCCTTCCTCTTCCCTTCTCTTCCCTTCTCTTCCCTTCTCTTCCCTTCTCTTCCTTTCTTTTCCTTTCTTTTCCTTTCTTTCTTTTCCTTTCTTCTAATTTTTGATTAGGGAGAGTTTTCTGATGGGCTGAGGAAACTTACATCTTGTAAGTCATCTATAAAATGAGTTCAAAACTGAAGTTATGTGAGCATCTGGTAGAGATTTAGATTCCAGTAAATACTGAATGGAGAGAATTCCAGCTAACCTCCTTGAGAAGTCTCTTCAGGGGAGAGGAAAGCATTCTGTTTCGGCTGTGTTTTCACTTCTGACTCTTCTTCCCTTCTCCAGCACCCTCCCCCACTCCAGAGGAACTCCTTGGAAAATCTGAAAGGTCTTGAGGATTTTGAACTTCCCATCTTCCCTTTGGCAGTGTCCTTGGATTAGTAAATAGCAGTGTCTCCATCAAGAATAATAATAATTAAAAAAAAAAAAACAGCCAAAATGTAAACAGTCCACTAGTAAAAAAAAACAAAAAAGAAAAAAGAAAAACAAATTGTACCATATCTAAGGAGACTCTCTTGAGGACTCCAGCAGAAGGATTTCTGGAAGTTGTGAGTTATTCCTTTGACTGAACCATAACACACACACATATAAATCACATTTATATATACATATATTCTTTTCTTTCCCCATATAAATGTATATGCAGAGACACCCATGCAGTTTATATGTATAGATACATGTACATATGTGATCCTTGTCTAATCTTGAGCCCATTTTCCTCTGAACTGTCTTTATCCCTGTGGGAGAGTTTCACCGACTTTGGGAGGAATATTTTGTACCAATTCTACTAATTGTAATGCTGCATTAAAATATTCTTCCTTTTTTTTTTTTTTGAGATACTTAAATGTGTTAGACTAAATGATTCTCAACTGATGACCATGCCAAGTGACACACCGGTGGGGGCTCATGCATTAGAAAGGATATCCTCAGTCCCTCATGGGCACCCCTAGAACCCTGAAGGAACTTAGTTGAACTCTGGGGACCCAACTCACCAGGTGAGGAGGATGTAGGGATAAGTGTCTTAAAACATTAGTTACATATAGATACTTTGATGGAGAAAAACAGCCCCACCTGTGCAAAATCATTTCAGGAAACTGGTTATCACCAATGTCAGCTTGAAAAAATTGTTCCGCTTTGGTATAGTCAGTCTTCCAGTTGGATTATTCCCACAATTTCTGAAAGGTCCTCCCAAAATTCCTATTTAAATCTGTTCACCCCCTCTTCGGGTCTATTTGAGGCACTGATATTATTTTCATCATCTCTATCATTGTTGGGTAAAATTTCTGGAGCTGGCATTAAATGCAGTCAATCGGCTGTCAAACATTTCTTAAGTATTCATTGTGCCAGGAACTCAGCCTAGGCTCTGAGTATACCAGCATAATTAGTGAAAGAATCCCTTCTCTTGTCTGGGCTTGGAGATGAAATTCGTTCCCACAGCTGCTTTGATGACATTATGGCGATCATTGGAATTGAGGGCATTGTTGGTTAAAAAGCCCATGCCGATTTCTTTTTGCTGATCTCTACATGTTTATTAAAAGGCAGAGCTTCTCTTCCAAAGGTGGGACTTGGGACTTTGGGGGGTTAGGAGGTTGTAAGAGATACACACATACACACACAATATCATACAACATTTAAGTGATGTACAGAATAATGTTTTTAAGTGAAGGAAGGGAAATGAACAGAGCAATTTTGTTACTATCTGGTTAAATTATACATCTGTATTATATACACACACATATATGTTGGTTACATACCATATATGTAGTCTATGCCCATGCTAATAAAATGTATACATGTATGTAGCATATATACACACAACACACAAATATATAAATATAAACATGTAGATACAAATATGGCTGTATACATGGCTCAGTGGATAGAGCACTGTGTTTAGAATCAGGAAGACTCGTCTTCATGAATTCAAATCTGGCTTTAGACCCTGTGGTCTAAAGTTGTGTGACCCTGGGCAAGTCATTTAACCCTGTTTGCCTCAGTTCATCTGTCAAATGAGATGATGAAGGAAATGGCAAACCACTTCAGTATCTTTGCTAAGGAAACTCCAAATAGGATCATGAAGAATTAGACACAACTGAACAATAACATATTAAAAAATAAATAAAATGCATATATTTTTTTCTATCCTCATATACGTATAGATAACCAGGTAGTACAAATGTATGTATTACATATACATACATGGATATATAGCATATCTATCTAAATATATAAATAAGAATTTATCAATTTATATATACAGGTATCCCTTCCATATCATGGAAGTTAGGGTGCAGCATCCCCACAATCTAGAAAATCAGTGTAAATTTTTTGGCTCTCTCTTCATTCCAGAGAAGAGATCTGAATCACCCCCCCTTTTATGGGGTGTTTATAGTATCTTATATGCATTTATGAAAAGCTAAACTTTTAAAGGTACCTCTACATTTCTAGTCTTTCTTTGTTGTCTGTTGGCTTTTGTATTCTTTTCACAGTTTTGAAAGAACTTTTTATTTATTTTGACTATAACAAAGAACTGTGTAAATGTATGGTATTCAAAGATAAACTATATTGAAATGATACAAAATGGTGCATTTCTGAGTTTCTGAACTTTTTCAGTATCATCTGTAGCTTCCACAAGACTCCCCCCCCCCAATCCCCTTTTAGTTTCCTTTGCCAGCCTGAGATATAGCAAAAAAAAAAAAGTCCTGACGTGGAAGGGATACTTGTCACGATTAAAAAAAAAAATATATATATATATATATATATATATACATGTATGTATACATCTGTAGAACACATACATCTACATATATTTCTGTTTCTTCTGTCTCTCTGTATCACTTCATACATGTCCCCCAAAGTTCAATGAGGCTCAAAATAAACTTGGCCCCTGCTCAGGCTCAAAGTGAGGCTAGAAAGGAGTCCACAGCAAGCCAGATACGCTACTGCCCATTGGTGAATTCATTCAAGCCACTGGCCAATTCCTTGGAGAATGAGGATGAGAGAAGGTCACTCAAAGCTCCTCCTTCACGTCGGATGAGATGGTGAACCTGTGTTTTTTCTTGGCTTCTTCTAGAAACAGATTCTGGCTGTGTAGAGACGAGCCATATATCAGTCCACGTCTGCCTGGATCCTCCATTTCCATTTCCATTCCATTTCCAAGAATGTTAGAACTAGAACTTAAAGGTCTGTCCAGGCCAATGTTCTCATTTTGTAGATGAGGGGATAAACGGCTTGAGAGTGGAAGTCAATAGCCCGTGGTCCCAAGCAATAACAGTAACTCACCTGGATGGAGAGCTCGGATATTTATCAACTGCTTTCTCCTTACAATGATCTTGGGAGGGAGATGGTGCAGGTATTCTTGTTTTGTTTTGGCCTTGGCCTTTTATCAGTATTTAGAACTCTTCTGTTGCAGATACAACTTTTTGTATCTTTTTGTTTTTGTTTTAAACTCTTACCTTCTGTCTCAGAATTAATACCAAGTCCTGATTCCAAGATAGAAGAGCAGTAAGGGCTAGGCAATTGGAGTTAAGTGACTTGTCTAGGGTCACACAGCTGTGATAAATGTGCCTAAGGTCACATTTGAACCCAGGACCTCTTGTCTCCAGGCCTGAATCGCCTAATTTCTCTTAACTTTCTGTTTCTTTAAGTGAGTGACCTGGGGGCACTCACAAGTTAAGCAATTTTCCTGTGGTCTCACAATCAGTATCAGGCAGAGGCAGGAATAGAACTCATGACTTCCTGATTTTGAAGCTGATTATCTACTCAGCCAAACTGTTTCTGTACAGCAAGCATTTTTATCCCCTTTTATAGATGAGAAAATTGAGTCTCAAACTATTCATCACACAGCTGATAAGGGTTAGAGGCAGGATCCCGGATAAATGCGAGCATTTATAGACTCTGAGTGGAGGTTATCTCTAGTATACCACAGTCTCACCAAACTAGGTATTGGAGGAGTGTTGAATAGAACCTATGATCCCACTCCCAAGTCCACCCTGACTCCCATTGTTCCAAGTCCAGTGTTTTGTTTTTTCCTCTTTTTAACCCTTACCTTCTGTCTTGGAATAGATACTAAGTATTGGTTCTAAGACAGAAGAGTGGTAAGGGCTAGGCAATGGGGGTTAAGTGACTTGCCCAGGGTCTCACAGCTAGGATGTTTCTGAGGTCAGATTTGAACCTAGGACCTCCTCTCTCCTGCTTGCTACCTAGCTGCCCCTAATGTTCTTTCCATAAT
Source organism: Monodelphis domestica (assembly GCF_027887165.1). NCBI lineage: Eukaryota > Metazoa > Chordata > Mammalia > Didelphimorphia > Didelphidae > Monodelphis > Monodelphis domestica. The sequence goes on along the minus strand of NC_077233.1, from coordinate 35,914,884 downwards.
ACCTGATTACCTCTCTTGTAAGCCCAAGATTAGAGAAGCTCATTTGGAGTCCCTGGAATTCACATTCTACTAGAAATTTCTCGAATACTACATCCCCCCCCCCACATCGGTTTTCAATCCAGAACATTTCACATTTGGATATTATGTCAGTTCCCTTTTGGATGCAATCTGCTAGTCCAAAGCCAAGTTTGACACATTATTTTGGCTGCCACAGTCCCCTGAATTCATGAGCCAATGTTTTTCTGTCATCACCTTAGCTAAGTGTCCCAGGATCCAAATAAAAAGGCATCCCTTGAGTGGTATCATAGCTGTCTTAAAAGGGTAAAGATATGGAAGGGTTCTATTTCCCCCTTTTCCCCAGGGGTAAAATATAAATGAATATTTTCACTAAGAAGCTCTTCCCTTTGGGGAAGAGAACCACTAGTGGGTAACCATTTGCTAGAGGGTTTTACATGTTGTGGGTAAGGTTGGGTAAACTGATCATTCTGTATGGATTCAAATCTAGCCACTGACACTTAACTAGCTGTGTGACCATGAAGAAACCCCTGAACCTCACTTTCCTTATCTTTAAAATGGGGAGAATCCAATCTGTGCTACCTATTTTGTTCTGGAGCTCCAATGAGATAACAGATGGTAAGCACTTGGTAGATTTTAAAGGCACCAGATCAATGGTGGTCATTTTTATGATTATCACTACTCATCTTTTGTAACTAGAAAAGTGTTGAATCAGCAGTTGAAGGGGACATTATTGTATCTTCTCTCAATGCTTCTCCAGGGAAGGAATTAAAGCTCATTTGTTGTTGTCACTCAGTTGTTTCAGTCATGTCTGACTCTTTATGACTCCATTTGGGATTTTCTTGGTGAATATAGAAGATTTTTTTTTCTAGCTCCTTTTACAGATGAGGAAACTGAGGTCAACAGAGTTAAGACACAGATAGTAAGTTCCTGAGGCCAGATATGAACTCTGTTTTGGTATTTCCTTCTCTAATTTATTTTACAGAGAAGGAAATTGAGGCAAACAGAATGAAGTGACTTGCTCAGGATCACATAGCTGGTAAGTGTCTTAAGCCATATTTGGACTCAGGTCTTGTCTCTCTAGGATGTGTAATCTCTCTTAGACCACTAATAAAACTGGTGCACATTCTTTCTGAATCCCTACAGTTCACCCAGGTCATTTTGGTTCAGGGTTTGTCTCCCTGTGCTTGAGGTCACTGGCATTTATTTATTTCATTTCATTTGAAATTTTTAGTTAATTAATTTAGAATATTTTTCCATGGTTACAAGATTCATGTTCTTTCCCTGCCCTTGCCCAACCCCCACCCAAAGCTGACATGCAATTCCTCTAAGTTTTACATGTGCCATTGATCAAGACCCATTTCTATACCATTAATATTTGCACTATGATGATCATTTAGAATCTATATCCCCAATCATATCCCCATCAACCCTTGTGATCGAGCAGTTGTTTTTCTTCTGTGTTTCTGCTCCCACAGTTCTCCCTCTGACTATAGATAGGATTCTTTCTCATAAGTCCCTCAGAATTGTCCTGGATTATTGCATTGCTACTAGTAGAGAAGTTCATTACATTTGATTGTGCCACATTGTATCAGTCTCTGTGTATGATGTTCTCCTGGATCTGATTCTTTCACTCTGTATCAGTCCCTGGAGGTCATTCCAGTTCACATGGAATTCCTCCAGTTCATTATTCCTTTGAGCACAATAGTATTCCATCACCAACATATACCACAATTTGTTCAGCCATTCCCCAATTGAAGGGAATCCCCTCATTTTCCAAATTTTTGCCACCACAAAGAGTGCAGCTATGAATATTCTTGTACAAGTCTTTTTCCTTATGATCTCTTTTGGGGTACAAACCCAGCAGTGCTATGACTGGATCAAAGGGTAGGCAATCTTTTAGTGCCCTTCCAAAATGACTGTATCAATTCACAACTCCCCCAGCAATGTGTTAATGCCCCAATTTTGCCACATCTTTTCCAGCATTCATTACTTTCCTTTGCTGTCATGTTAGCCAATCTGCTAGATGTGATGTGGTATCTCAGAGTTGTTTTGATTTGCATTTCTCTGATTAGAAGAGATGAAATACATTTTCATGTGTTTATTGATAGTTTTGATTTCTTTTTTTATGTGAAAATTTCCTATTCATGTCCCTTGCCCATTTATCAATTGGGGAATGTCTTAATTTTTTGTACAATTGATTTAGCTCTTTATAAATTTGGGTAATTAGACCTTTGTCAGAGGTTTTTGTCATGAAGATTTTTTACCCAATTTGTTGCTTCCCTTCTAATTTTGGTTGAATTGGTTTTGTTTGTACAAAACCTTTTTAACTGAATGTAATCAAAATTTTTTATTTTACATTTTGTAATTTTTCCTAACTCTTGCTTGGTCTTAAAATCTTTCCTTTCCCAAATATTTGACAAATATACTATTCTGTGTTTACCTAATTTACTTATAGTTTCCTTCTTTATATTCAAGTCATTTACCCATTCTGAGTTTATCTTGGTGTAGGGTGTAAGATATTGATCTAAACCTAATCTCTCCCATACTGTTTTCTAATTTTCCCAGTAGTTTTTGTCAAATAGTGAATTTTGGTACCAAAAGCTGGGATCTTTGGGTTTATCATAGACTGTCTTATTGAGGTCACTTTCCCCAAGTCTATTCCATTGATCCTTCCTTCTGTTTCTTAGCCAGTACCATATTGTTTTGATGGCCATTGCTTTATAGTATAGTTTGAGATCTGGTACTGCTAGGCCACCTTCCTTCACATTTTTTTCATTATTTCCCTTGATATTCTTGATTCACTCCTGATCTTATTGGGAAGGCTTCTAGTTTATACCCATTGCAGATGATGTTTGCTGATGGTTTTAGATATATATTGTTTATTATTTTTAGGAAAGGCCCTTCTATTCCTATACTTTCTAGTGTTTTCAATAGGAATGGGTGTTGCATTTTGTCAAAGGCTTTTTCTGCATCTATTGAGATAATCATGTGATCTTTGTTCATTTGTTGAGGTCAATGGTATTTAATGCCATCTCTTTCTCTATCTGTGCTCAGCAGAGAAAGAATCTTCAGCTAAAGTTCTGAAAGTTCTAAAAATCTATAGTTCTAAAGCACAGCTGACATTTAGAAAGGTAGTTCAAAAGCCCCGAAGTTCAAATTTGGCCTCTGACATTTACTGCTTGTGTTACCCAGGGCTAGTCATTTAACCTTCATGCTCCCAAGACAGCTATCTGAGATTATGAGTTGCTGATTTGCAGCAGGGATAGGAGCTCCCACTTGGAGTTCCCCATATCATAGCACAGCCTCCCATAAAACATAAAAACAGAATTTCAAATAGATGCAATATTACAGTTCCAACAATTAAAATCCCAACCAGGATCAGTGCGGAGGATAGCCATTACCATACATTCTCTGGGATTATGAAATAGACAAAGACAATGTTTGTCCAATTTTGTTCATTTTTCTGAAAAACCAGTTGTTAATAAGTTGTGTGCTGGCTCTAACCATATTTTTTATGTGTTTGGGTGTGGTCCTTTGTCACTGCCTTAATCCAATTAATTCTTTTGTGTGAAAAGGCAGAGTGAGACAAGGCTAAAACTTAATACAATCAATCTCTCTAGCAGGGCTCCTTTCTCCAGGTTTTTCCTCACAGCTAGTTAGATTAAAACAGCTGTGTTCTATCTAATTTAAGGAAAAAAAGAAAAAAAATTGAACTTACCTCTACAGATGATCAAAATAAGCTATTAAAAGCTGACTTAGGGATATTCACAATAAAGGAAAAGTTTAGTAAAGTTAAGAAGATTGAGGGTATTTTGACACAATCGAAGTGGTCAGCCAAATTTTGTTAAATTTTATTGGTTTGGACTTAATATATTTAAATGGTGGTCACCAGGGATTTAATTTTTAAATTCCAAAATGAATTACTAAAGTAAAATGGAATTTGTGGTAGTTTATTTACAATAGAGGGAAGATATTATGGAAGAGAGAAAAGGGGGGGGGAGAGAGAGAGAGAGAGAGAGAAAGTTCTGGTTTCCTCAGAGCCAGGTAGAAATTCTAAGCCCCAGTCAGGGGAAAGGAGTCTCAAGACAATGGGCCTTTCTCAGAGGTTCATACCTCCAGAAAGGCAAGGAAGCTAAGTCAGCCTTTCACTCACTATGGTGACCATCTAAAAGGAAGCAGTCTGAGGTCTCCTGTATGAGTGCCTCCAGGGGTCCAGTTCCACAGCCAAGTGTCTTTACTCCATGTCTGAGTGTCTGTCTTCCAGTTTCTCCTCAAGTGTCTGATGATTCTTCCAGTCTCTCCTCTGAGTGATTTTTCTTCACTCCAAGCTCAAGTGACTGATCTTGATTCCAGTACAAATCCAAGTGACTGAATGATCTATTGATTGATCCTTGTGTGCCTCTGTTTCCTCTATTTAAAGACCGTTTTCACTTGTGTCACCTCCCCTACCAACCACAGCAGACACTCCTCTCCAGGACTGCCCACTCAATGTATGAAATAGGTGTTCACACCTTTTGTAGTTAGTTAATACCTTTTTGTAGTTAAAATGGGCAGATCTACTTTAAATACTGAGTTAACACTTTGGGAATTAAAATCTAAAAATAGACTGGCGATTACAATTTTTTCTTCACTATCAAGGAAGAGCTAAGTACCTTCATTGTTACAATCAGGAGATAGCCAAATCCAATCTTCACATCTATGTAGTTTGACACAGTGAAAAAAAATGTTAGGATGCTTGAAATCAGATATGGGTTCAAATTTTGGCTCTGCCATTTGCTAGCTATTTGAGCAAGTCACTTCATTTTTGTGCCTAATTTTCCCCATATGTAAAACGAGGGAGTTGAACTAGATGTCTGCCTCCTGAGGCTCTTTCTAGGTCTAAAACTATGGTTATTCACCTTTGTTTCATCCTTGCAAGAACTCTATGAGGTATAAATGACAGTTATTTATTTATTTATTTAGAATGGCAAAATTTTAATTAATTAATTAAGAATATTTTTCCATGGTTACATGATTCATGTTCTTTCCCTCCCCTCCTCTCCCATCCCCCACAACCAATGAGCAATTTCACTGGGCTTTACATGTGTAAATCAAGACCCATTTCCATATTATTGATATTTGCTCTAAGGTGATCGTTTAGATCCTACATCCCCAATTATATGCCCATCAACCCTTGTGATCAAGCAGTTGTTTTTCTTCTGTGTTTCTACTCCCACCGTTCTTCCTTTGGATGTGGATAGCATCTTTCTCATAAGTCCCTCAGAATTGTCTAGATCATTGTATTGCTACTAGTTGAGAAGTTCATTACATTCAATTGTACCACAGTGTATCAGTCTCTGTGTACATTGTTTTCCTGGTTCCGCTCCTTTCACTCTGTATCAGTTCCTGGAGGTTGTTCCAGTTCACATGGAATTACTCCAGTTCATTATTCCTTTGAGCACAATAGTATTCCATTACCAACAGATACCACAATTTGTTTAGCCATTCCCCAATCAGAGGGCATCCCCTCATTATTTATTTTTTTTAAATCTAATTTTCTAAATTTCTTTGGCATATTCCTGGTGAGGAAACTTCTATGACTCTCATAAACTATTCTGTAACTTTTAATCTTAAAGTGATGCTTGAGGTGATTAGAAGTTACCTGTCTTGCCCAGGGTCATGTTGCCCATTTGATTGAGGTCTTCCTGATTCAGAGAAAGGTTCTTTACACTCTTTGCCAGGCTGCCTCTAGAAAGACCACAGCTGTTGATATTGCCATTTTGTAGATGAGAAAACTGAGGCTCAGAGAATTCCAGTAAATTGTTCATGATCTCAAAGCTAGTAGGTATCTGAGTTGGGATCTGAACCCAGCTCTTGCTAGCTACTATCCTATGCTAGTTACACTTCCACATTGCTCCTGTTTATCATAGGCAAGAAAGGGAATGGTAATAAAGGTAGTGTATAAGACCCAGGAGGGATCTTTGTTTATTCAAGGGATCACTTGCAACACAGGTGTTTTTAAACACCAATAACCTTTTTGACACTGGATCAACATTGCTTACGAAATGGACGTATCTCACTATTTTGAGTTAAGTGATTAATTTTCTCCATATTAACTAAAAATGAGCCCATTAAAAGAACTCTTTTTTTCCTTGAAAGCATTGCTCATTATGCTATCATTTTAAGTAATTAAATCAGAATAAATGGCTCTGTGAAGCTATTTTAATGTAATATCTAATTATATCTGACCTAGACTGTGAACTGTAGTCATTAAGTACATGAACTGTGTAACGTTGTTCAAATCCTTTAATAATTTATGTAGAAGGAATTCAGTGCCATAGAATGGGGTTGTAAGCAGGAGTTGCATCTTTGCCGGTCCCTGTTATCATATTTGAGTGATTGAGTGACTGTTAAGTGCCTTCCCAAATCCAGTCATGGATGGGTGTTTGTGGGTATTTTTTTTCCTAGGAAAATTTATTTGTATTCTAGGCATTCATTAATTAGGAGACCTATAGGTATGGTTCTTCTGATTTATTAGGATTTATTTAGAATTATTTTGCCTGAGACAAAAACAGCTAGAGGAACATGGCAGAAGAAAGGCTATAGTCTATGATGGGGAAGTTGGGGTACTGAGGACAGTCTCACTACTGATGCCATTGCACAGGGAGAGGTAATCATGTCAGAGTGCAGCCTAGGCTGGCAGAGATCCAACAGCAAAGGAGGAAGTATGCTCTTCAAAAATGTTGGCACTGAGGGCAGGTAGGTGGCTCAGTAGATTGAAAGCCAGGCTCAAAGATAAGAGGTCCTGGGTTCAAATCTGAATTAGATACCTTCTATCTGGGTGACCCTGGGCAAGTTACTTAACCCCCATTGCCCAGCTCTTACCACTCTTCTGCTTTGGAACAAATACACAGTATTGATTCTAAGATGATGTGATAAGAGTTTTTAAAAAATTTTTAGCACCCTGGGACTAAGCTCCCTTCATCCTGTGCTAGTTACAGCTCTGTTATCTATCTTGACATGAAGCTCACCAGAGAATAATCTAATTAGACCAAAAAAACTTTCTATAATTTCAATTAAAAATAACAGTTATCTGGGTGTTAGAAGAGTCATTATTAATAATGAGGGGTTTGGGTGTTATCCACCGGAGGGTCCAATTAAGAAGCTCAGCTTGTTTTTTTTGGGGAAAAAATGAGAACAGGGTTCCTGCTGTCACGTTGAAGGGCCAGTTTGTGTTTCTCTTAGAATTCTTTTTTCCAGTTTTGCATTTAATGGTAGGAATTTGTTTTTTGGCAGGTGCTGAGTAGGAGATCTTTCTCCCAAGCCAGGAGAGGTTTTTCAACTGAATTTAGGAAGACAAGTCAGTGGGATGGCAGGCTTTGAATGTTTCAGAAAACGTGAAGTTGAAAATGATGATTCCAGCGGGGATCCAGTGTGGTGGAAAGGGTACTAGACTTGGAAGGAGGAGAGGTTCACATTATGGCTCTGCCATCTTCTAAAAATGGCTCAACCTTTCTGGGCCTCAGTTTTGTCCTCTATAAAATGAGGGAGTTGGGTTGGGTAGCCAATAAGGTCCTGTCAAGCATTAAGTCTCTGGTTCAGGATTTTGGCCCACAGTTTGGAATTCCTATTTTTCTTCTTTATTTCTTTCCGCATAGTTTTCCATTGGCTTATTTTCACCTTTAGAAAAATAAAGACATAAACATGTCATCTCATGGGGGAATGTAGACGTTGCTGGTATTGCCTACAAGAGAGATGTGAAAAATGCCTAAAGATTGAAATCTATATAGTACTCAGTGCTTTAGGACTAAGTTATAATTTTAAACACTAGTTGAATATGTCCTCTGATTGCAGTCATATTTTGATTTTTTCAAGATACACTTAAAAATACAATTTTCCTTAAACGACGTAAGATTTGTACTATTTGGCCCCCTATTCCTGATCAGAAAATGAGAGAACTGAGTAGTATCTATTGACATCTCACAGAGATAGGATGAACAAATCTGGGCTCTGATTCCTCAGCATCTGAGTGTTGCAATTATTTGAAATTAAAATCCTCCAGAGATATGAATAATTGACTTAGTTCTCTGATGCCTTTTGGTTCAACCTATTATTATGAAATTGTCCCTGCAGCCTTTGAGGCAAGGCTATAGGTCAGAGTCTGAGGGCACTGGGTACATTTTGGTTGAGAGTAAATTTAATGCTGTTATTCAGCTTCATTTTCTTCAAAAGTGTAGGAGTTGAGTTCTAGTATGGAAGGTAATAAGAATGATTGACATTTTTTTGTTCATTTCAAAAGCATTCAGTAGTTGCCTACTATATACTAGTCATTAGAGATTCAAAATCAAAACAAAAAAATACTTGCCCTCAAGGAATTTACATTCTTTTTTAGTGGGGAGGAAATATAGTGAGTACACTGAGAAATAAATAGAAATATACTTATATAAAATATATTTTTTCTATGTGACTAATATTATATTACTATCTATTGTAGTACATAATTTATATATAATATGTTTACATATATAATTACATATATGTACTGTATGTGTATATGTAGAGTAATTTATGTTATGAAGTTAGGGGAGGAGGAGATCAGGAGAGACATTCTGTGGTTGTTAGTACTTAAACTGAGCCTTGAGGAAATGGTCTTTCATGGTGAATTTCCTAGCAATTGATTTGGGCTGATCTGAGACCAAGTTTGCTTATGCTATAAGTTCAGTTGGGAATGGATTCTTTCTGTGTGTGTGTGTGTGTGTGTGTGTGTGTGTGTGTGTGTGTGTGTGTGTATTAGCATTTCCAGGTTTCTACTACCAATGGAAAAAGAATCAATGGCTTTTCTTGACCTGGTCTCAGGTCTGCTTTGAGCACAATTTCCCCTACCCTCAAGGTGTCAACATTCTATTAGGGGCTGAGGGGGAAGGGGTGCTGTGTGACATATAAACAATAAATAAAGAGAATGACAGTTCTGACAACTGGAGGGATCTGGGAAGTCTTCCTTTAGAAGGTGGAAGCTAAGCTGAGCCTTGACTGAAGATACAGATTCTTACAAGTAAAGGGGAGGGTAAAGTATATTTCAGGCTGTAGGAGATTTAGTGTCTAATTTGTGGAATAGCCAGCATGCCAGTTTGGCTGAGACATGGAATATGTGGGGAAGAAGAATAAGAAATATCTGGAAAAGTCAGCTGGATTGAGATTTTGAAAGTTTTAAAATAATAGACTATGAAGTTTAGGGTTTATCTACTAAACTAAAGAATTTAAGCAGGAGAGTGCTTGTAAGGCAGTGATGAAGAGGAGGACTTGTAGAAGGGAGGACTAGGAAGCATGGAAACTAATGAGGCTATTATTGCAATAGTCCCGAAAATAATTAACTGATAGTCTATACTGCAGGTTTGGTGACGGGGTAAAGAGGAGGCCATGTTACTGATGTGTAGGCAGAATCAGGAAGACTTTATTGTCTATAAAAGATCAGGAAAAAGAAATAGCTGAGGAAAACTGAACTTGGGCACCCTTGATAGAAATAAAGAAGTTTGGGTTTAGTAGGGAAGATAATCTGAAAGCATTGTCACATTTTTAAGAAAGGCATTGGCATGGGAATTCCAGAGGTGGGTAGAGTGGTGAGATGTCATGTAAGGATCAGGTATGCTTATTTAAGAGAAAAAACTAAAGCAGATAGTAGAGGTATTTTCAGGGATTCGAAAGTCTCTCATTAAAAGGGGCATTAGACTCACTATGCTTGGACCCAGAGGAAGAATCTGCAATAATGTGTGGAGGTTGCAGTGATATAGATTTTGACTTTTAAGTTACAGTTTTTGTTGTTCAGTCATGTCCAACTCTTCATGAACTCTTTTGGGATTTTCTTGGCAAAGACACTAGAGTGTTTTGCCATTTCTTTTTCCAGCTCATTTTCCAGATGAGGGAACTCAGGCCAACAGGGTTTATCGACTTGTCTTGGGCACACAGCTAGAGAATGCCTGAAGCTGGGTTTAAACTCAGGATGACTCTAGGCTCAGAACTCTATCCACTGCACCACCTAGCTGGAGCTGTCCAAAAAGTGTAATGAGTCATCTTGGGAAAGTAAGTTTTCCATTACTTGAGGCCTTCAAAGTAGGGGTGGGCTGATTTTTAGAGCCCTATTCAATGAGTCAGATGAGGTGGCCTTATTTCCTTTCTACTTCTGATTGTGATTCAGAGATTATTCTGTCTTTTCAACTATTCTTTCTTGATTTTCTTTACTATCTCTTTATTCTCTTTCTTTCCTTTAAAAAAAAAGTTGATTTTCCTTAATTACATGTAAAAACAATTTTTAACATTGATTTTTTTCAAAACCCTATACTTTCCACCTTAGACTAAATACTGTAACAAGTGCCTAGAAGCCCAATAAAAAAAGATGAGGGAGTGAAGGGAGGACATAGTATGTAGGTACTAACCTATTAGACCAAAACCTCCTTCAGGGTATAGACAATATATTTGTTCCAAGGCAGAAAAATGGGAAAGGCTAGGCAATGGAGGTTAAGCGAGTTGCCCAGGATCCTACAGCTAGGAAGTGTCTGAGGTCACATTTGAACACAGGACCTCCCATCTCTAGATCTGGGTTCTCTATCCACTTAGCCATTTAACTACTCCATAACATTCATCATGATTTTTTTTCCCCTGAGTTTCAAATTCTCTCCTTCCTACACTCTTCATTCTTTTCTTTTGGTTCCATGCCTTTCTAAAAAACACTTACCCTATATAATATTACATATTATAGCTTCCCTATCAATTGATTAATTAAGCATTTATTATCTACCTACTATGTGCTCCTTGCTAGGTATTAAGGATACAAAGACCAAAAATCAAACCATACCAGCTCTCCTGGAGCTTACATTCTAATATGAGAATCAGCTGTGCCTGTAGACTAAATATATGCCGAACAAGTAAAAGAGAGGGAGGGAAGGAGGACTTAGTAGACAGATACTGATCTTTATAACAAAATCTCCTTTGAAGGTAGAGACAATGTCTTCTCTGAACCGTGTATCTCCCCTAGAGACTGGCGTATTGATACACACACACACACACACACACACACACACACACACACACAGAGTAGAGCCTTTCTTGATTGTCCGCAGTTGTTAGTAACCCCCCAAATAGATACTTACATGCATATATATGTATCGATGTATTTGTATATGTATATACAAGGTATATATGTATACATACACAAGGTTTTAAATATATGTAACATTTTGTCTTTTGTAGGTACTTCAGTATGTCCGTGTTGCCCACTGATAGGATGCAGGGTGGGTGTCATATTTTTCTTTGTATCCCCAAAGTCTAGCCAGAGCCTGGCACATCGCAGATGCTTAATAATCACTTATTGATTGATTGAATAAATGCCGTTGCTACTCTTGATAGATAACCTCGCACACACAGATGATGCAAAGACGTTTTGGAAGACCCCTAGTGGTAGTCTCTCGGTGCTCGAGAATGACTATTGTCTTTGTGCAGTTTCATCTACGGTGTACCCTCATGTGGCTTTGGAGTCCAAAGGCTGAGGCGCACAGTTTGTGGCACGTGGGGCCTGGGACGCCAGTTGTTATGGGAGGTGCAGCTGTGGCCTGGTGTCGGCGTTCACGCGCAGCGGCAAGACGTCAGACGTCGTTCATCTTCAAAGGTGGTGGCGGCGGCCTGGTGAATGTGGGTTCGCCAGCTGCTTCTGTCAGAGGCAGCGAGTTCTAGTTGCTTTGGTGTCATGCCAGCCCACTTCAGGTTTGACTTTAGCTGATCCTTGAATCTTTTCTTTGGTCGGCCTTGTTTCCTGAGTCCAGCTGACAGTTCACCCTAGAATACCTGTCTTGGTGTTCACTGTGGGTCCATGCCGATGACGTGTCCAGACCATCGTAGCTGGGCTTTGAGGACCAGGACTTCGATGCTGGTGGAGTTGGCTCTGTCGAGGACTTCCTGGTTGGTGATTCGGTCCTGCCTTCGGATCCTCATGATTGACCGGAGGGAGCGTTGGTGGAATTGCTCCAGCTGTTTCATGTGCTTCCGGTACAGTGTCCATGTCTCACACCGTACAGGAGCGAGCTGAGGATCACTGCGTTGTACACTTTGAGCTTCGTCGCAGTGCTTACACCTCTGTGTTGGAGGACTTTGCAGCGCAGCCGCCCGAGTGTCTGGCTGGCCTTTTGGATCCTGGCATTAATCTCGTGGTCTAGGGACCTGTCGTTGGCGATGGTGCTGCCCAGGTACTTGAAAGTGCTGACGTTAGAAAGCTGCGTGCCGTCGATTGTAATGCACGGCTGGTTCGTTGGCCTCCCTGGTGCAGGTTGGAACAGCACCTCTGTTTTGCTGAGGCTGATAGTCAGGCCAAACAGTTTTGTTGCAGTGGAGAACCTGTCCACAATGGTTTGGAGATGATGTTCTTGGTGGGCCATGAGAGCACAGTCATCTGCGAAGAGAGCTTCCAGGATGAGTCTCTCTGTTGTCTTTGTTTTTGTGGTCAGGTGGCGAAGGTCGAATAGTGAGCCATCCAGCCCGTATTTGATGTAGATGCCCAGGTCTAGATCCATCACAGCATGTTGTAATACTTGGGTGAAGGATAGGTTGAATAGTACAGGAGTGAGGACACAGCCTTGTTTCATGCCATTGGAGATGTTGAAGCGATCGGAAGTCTCTCCACCAGATAGGACTTCCCCTGTCATGTCGACATGAAAGAGCTGGATCAGTTTGACGAATTTTGCTGGGCAACTGAGCTTGCTGAGGATCACCCACAATGAGTCCCTGTTCACTGTGTCGAACGCCTTTGTCAAGTCTATGAAGACAATGTAGAGACTCAGGTTCTGCTCAAGGCATTTTTCCTGCATTTGCCTTACTGTGAAGACCATGTCGATGGTGCTGCGATCTGGTCGGAAGCCACATTGTGATTCAGGCAGGTTCTGCTCTGAAACAGATGACAGGAGTCTGTTGAGTATAACACGGGCGAGGATCTTTCCGGCAATGGAGAGTAGTGAGATGCCTCTGTAGTTGTCACAGGCTGCTCGTGAGCCTTTGTTCTTGTATAGGGCTACGATGGAGGCATCTCTGAGTTCTGGGGGCATGTCTTCCTCTTCCCATATGCTGGTTAGCACTATGTGGAATGCCTGGAGCACCTTTCCATTTAAGGCCTTGTACACCTCGGTTGGGATCCCGTCTTTACCGGGTGCCTTGCCTGCACTCATTTGTTTAATGGTTTTTTGGACTTCCTCTATTGAAGGAGGGACATCAAGTTGTTCAATGGTGTGGTTTTGGGGGATCTGGTCAAGGGCACTTTGGTCGACTGAAGAGGGTCGGTTGAGAAACTGACTGAAGTGTTCTTTCCACCTGTTGCTGATGCCTTTTTTTATCTTTTATGAGAGTGTCATTGTCAGAGGATAGCAAGGGAGTGGTGGTGGGTTTTGGTAGCCCATAGACAGTCTTGAGGGCACTGAAAAATTGTTTGTAGTTTTTCGTATCAGCAAAATGCTGGATTTCTTTTGCCTTTTTTTCCCACCATTGGTCTTGCATCTTCCTGATCTCATGCTGTGCCGTGGCTTGGAGAGACTTGAATCTGTCCTTTTTAGGAGCAGAATTTGGGTTATTTTGCCACTCCACAAAGGCTTTGTTCTTTTTGCTCAATAGGTCTTCAATAGCAGAATTGTAGATAACCCAAGGAAAGTGAGGAAATATGGTAGGCATAAGAGAAATATAGAAACATATTGTTCTCGTCAAACCAGTCCTGGACTGTCTTTGATATTTCCTTCACTGCATCTCTTAACTGGTTCCATTTCTCGGTTGACCTTCCAGTGAGTGGTCCCTTGGCAGACAGCTTGTTGTCCAGGCAGGACTGGAATGTTTGCAAATAAGATGGATCTCTAAGATGACTCATGTTGTAAAATGCACGAATGGGGTGTATGGGGTGCTCAGAGAGGGGTAGTATCTCTGGTATGGAGGGCTTGTCATTCCCTCCTAGGGCAGCTCTCCAGCCTCTGACCCCCACCTGACACACAGCTCTCACTTGTGGCTCCCAGTAGCTGCTAGCATGTGGCAGCGGCCACACCCCGGGCAACAGCTTTGACAGGCCGGCTAAACCTTGTGAGGGTAGCCATCGGGTCATTGACCCCTGGTGAACGAGAGCTTTGCTTACCCAGCATGTGAAGACTGCTTCAGCAGAACAGGCGGAGGAAACCAATAAGAAGGTTCAACGGCTGAGATGGCGACGCAGCAAAGCACTGTGGAGCGCTTTGGAAGAAGTAGAGCTTTAATCTATCACAGTTGGTTAGAATCCCATCAACTACTTGTGAGTTGTTTTCATGTCCACTTTCTGTCTCATTCCTCTCAGGATCAGGCTCAGAGAATTATAAACTGTATTGATCATCCCATCTAGTCCATCCACTAAAGGAATCCCAGTAAAATATGCCCACCAAATAGTCGTCTCTCCTCTTCTTGCTCTCAAAGCAGTCCACTCTATTTTTGGACCACTCTCATTGTTGGAAGGTAAAACTAAGTGGTGCAGTGGTTAGAGCACAAAGATTGTAGTCAGGAAGTCCCAAGTTCAAATCTTCCCTCAGACCCTAGGCAAATCACTTAACCCTGTTTGCCTCAGTTTCCTCTTCTGTAAAATGAGCTGGAAAAGGAAATAGCAAATTTCTCTGGTATCTTTGCCAAGGAAAACCTCAAAGGGGTAACAAAGAGTTGTACATGACTAAAAAATAAATAAATCTTAGGAAGGTTTTTCTGATATCAAGTCTACATTTAGCTTCCAGTCATTCCTCTTGGTTCTGCTCTCTAGGACCAAAGAGGCCAAGTCACACTTCTCTTGCTAATTCTAGCCCTCTGGATACTTGAAGATAGCTGCTATGTTCCTCTGGAGTCTTCTCAAAGATAACATCCCCAGTTCTCTTAATTGATCCTCATATGTTATCTGGCCTATTATTCAGTTTTATATGGCAGTAAAGGACTTAAGGGAAATGTCAAGCCCCATTGGGACTGACTGAAAAATCTATTCTCTTAAAAGTATGTTCTTTATACCTAGAAAATGTAATTTCCATTAGATTTGAAAGAAGGTTCTGGATTTGTGAGAATCCTGCCCTCATCTCCTCTATAGTTCTTGTCAACGGAGACAAATGTAGAACATTTGTCAAGGGGATGATTCTCCTATTATTAAGCAGTAATGAATTAAAATTGTCCTCTCCACAGTAAGCTGAGGAGGCTGCTTTTAACTTAAATTTTTTTTTAAATCTCAATTTGGTGGATTTTCTTCACATCTCCTTAAATAATGCAAATTCTGCTAAAGAATTTTTCTAAATGTCTGTCTCCTGTGTAATTTTGATGTCAGGCTATCGAGACGGCTGCTTGCAAGACTTCCAGTGGGGAAATTATTCTCTCCTCCACTTCTGTAAAAAATTACACTCTTTGATGTGAAAATTATATGCACTTAGAGATATGCTAATACGAAAATGATTTGAGAAGTGTTGAACAAGGGGGAACAGCTGACTCAGAGACACACTCCAATCATTCGCCACCTGCATTGGAGCCCGTTCCCTCAAGGGGAGTAGTTGCCTACATTTCTCCCCTTAAAGTGGTCGTTAGTTTTCAAAAGCCTATTGATTTCATGAAATCTAGGGGAATTTCTTATGCAAAATATGATTTTTTTGGATGTTCAGAAACTGGGAATAGCTGGTGATGCTTTTTTTTGTGGCATTGGGGGTGTTTATTTGAAATGATGTGACTAGGAGAAAGGGACTGGCCAGTGTAGAAATCTGAAAACAGTATAAGAGGAGAGTTATGGGGTAATGGAAGGAAGAATCCATTTGGAAGCAAAGGGCCTGAATTGGAATCCTGGCCTGACAGTGTGACCTCTACATATGGAGTCCTAATAAGGAATTTCTACACCTGGGGAAAATTGGAAAGGGCAATGGTACTGAGAACACTGCTGGTGTAGTTTAACTGTGAGAAAGACTGACCTGATTCACAGAAAATTCAACCCATGATCCTTTGGATGTTCGAAAGTTAGGACAGGTAGGAGAGTAGAGCCTGGCTGGAGAGATGGTATCCTATGCCAGGACTTGTATCCTACTTCAAGTTGGTGCATTGGGCCAAAGCCCATGAACCCCCATGCTGGTTACTCCCCCATTCACAGAATCTTTGACCTGGGACTATAGAGGGCATCTATGCCCTGTAACTGGGTAAGAAGACCCTCTGCCACATCCCTGAAAAGTAGTCATTTAGTCTTTGTTTGAAGAACTTTGCTGAGGGGAACCAACAGTCTTCTAAAGCCTCCTCTTCCAGGCTCAGATAACTCTAATTAAGAAGTTTTAAAACCCTAACCACTAAAATACCAAATACTGAAAAATGATCAAAACTTCTACCCACTGTTATGCCAAGAACTGAGCATGATCTCTTCAATGTGGTCTGACTGGAGAAGAACAAGGATTTCTTTTTTAAAATTTAAAAAAACTTATTTAATTAATTAATTTAGAATATTTTTTTCATGGTTACATGATTCATGCTCTTTCCCTCCCCTCCTCCCACCCCCTCCCAAAGCCAATGTGCAATTCCACTGGATTTTACATGTGTCATTGATCAAGACCTATTTCCATATTATTGATATTTGCACTGGGGTGATCACTTAGAGTCTACATCCCCAAGCATATCCCCATTGACCCTTGTGATTGAGCAGTTGTTTTTCTTCTGTGTTTCTGCTCCACAGTTCTTCCTCAGGATGTGGATAGCGAAGAAGAACAAGGACTTTGAATGTGGCTAGTGTAGGATATCACGGGAAATATTGAAGTGACTGTAAAATTAGCATTTGATTGAAATACTGTGGATGCTTAATCCAGTATATGGTTTGAGAGTGACATGACTATATCTTGCTGGCATCTGGTCCCTCTTCCATCTCTTCTGTCCAAAGGACACTGTGAATCCTGCATAGGAAAAGAAGACCATGGCTAGGCATTAGTTTTTTTCCTAGTCTATATCCAAGAGGAGTACTGGTCCAGAATTTTCTTTCTCTCTTTCCCTAAATATTGTTAGGCTAGAGGGATAATTTTTAAGGGTTTCCAAACAAAAACCACTTCCCTGGTGGCTAATTGTTAGTCTATTTAAACAAACAAACTCACCCCCACCTCTTACCTTTTGTCTTAGAATTAATAGGAAGTATTGGCTCCAAGGCAGAAGAATAGTAAGGGCTAGGCAATAAGGATTAAGTAACTTGCCCAGTGTCATACAGCTAGGAAGTGTCTGAGGTCAGATTTGAACCCAGGATCTCCCATCTCTAGGTCTGGTGCTCTATCCACTAAGCCATTTAACTGCCCCAATTAACCTACTTTTGATGCTAGATTTTGTCCTACAAAAAGCTAATAAAAAAAACCCATGCCAAATGGAAAATAACAAGAAAACACAGCAAATCGAAACTAGAGACGTTATCTAGATTACAAGAGAACTAGCTCATACAGTGGGTAGGAGTGATGGACTTGGAGTCAGAAAATCCTCAGTTCAAATCCTGCCTCAGACGTGCACTCAATGTGTGACCCTGGGCAAGTCATTTAACCTCTCTTTGTTTCAGTTTCCTCATCTATAAAATGGGATAATAATATTACCTATCTTGTAGGGTTATTGTGAAGCCCATATGAGACAAACCTTTAGGAATTCTAGAAATGTTAGCTATTGCTATTGCTATTGTTCTTGTTTACATAGAAGGGAATGAACACTGTTGAGAGAGAGAGATGAGATTTCAGTGCAAACTGAAAGAGATGCCCCATCCTCACCCAAGAGGAAAATCCCTGAAGTATCTCGGGAGACAAGTTGGAAATCAGAGCCATGCTTCTCTTACATGTTGGTAGCTTCCAGATTCTTTTTATGGCTCTTTCCTGGAGGTGGTCCCAAAGAAATGTGCCTCTCTCAAAGAATGGTAAAGTCTAGATCTAAGTATGGCCACTTCAATTCCTCACACAGATATTCAGCCACATGCCTTGACACTCTCTCTACCAATCTATAGTGTAGTAAGCAAAGAGAGACTGTAAAATGATTGGCAGAAGCATGTGACTCAGAACCACATGAGAGCCTGGGTCAAGATTCCAAGGGGTGTGTGATCCCAATGGAAAACAGTCTTCTTGCAGAAGGTTTTTGGTTATAGCTGTAATTTCCACCTATCTACAAGATATCTGGCTTTCTGGGAGATGCCAGTCTGAGAAAAGACTGCTTGAACAGGCTGCTGGCAGTCAGAGTGAAGATCAAGGAAAGAACCATCAGTCTCTACTGGGAACTGATTTGGACTTTACCTCTGGGATTTTGGCCCATATCTGGACTCTGTGAGGTTTTGCTTGGGGGGGGGGGGAACTTAACTTATTTAGCTTAGGAAGTTAGCCAATAGGATAGTATTAAAGGGAATTAGTTTTGGGAATAAGATTAAGAAGTTTCCCTTCTCCTTTGTTACCCTCATTCCTATTCCATTTCCCATTAATAAACTCAAACTATTTAGATGTTTACCTCTTGTTTCTTCCCCTTAAACAGCCCTTAAAAACACTTGGCGAGCCAGGTAAGTCAAACCTATAATCTTCATGCCTAAGCAGCAGAATGCAAAATTCTTCAGGTGGGAATGAGAGCCTGGTTACACAAAGAATAATGATTGTTTAAATGTCACAATACTTTGGATATTTAATAAAATAGATACAAATCACAGCAAAGAATCGGGTAAGTCACCTGAATTTCCTTGACCTCAGTTCCCTCATCTCTAAAATGTTCACTGGATTAGATGATCCCTAAGGTCCTTTCTAGCTCTAATTTCTAGGATCCCAGAGAGCTAGGATGAAAAACCAAATGAGAATTACTTTTGAACTAGAGTATTCCTTACAAGCATAGATGTGAGATGACATCTTTTATACACACTCAGCTTAGCGATCACCTACTGCCCAATAGGACTTTAATGAAAAGCTTTGGAATAATACTGTATTAGATAAAAAATACTCATACATACATAATTATAAGTACATACACACATGTATATATGCATGTTTAAATATATATATATACATATGTAGTCATATATTTATGTGCACCTGCAGAGAAAATGGCAATGCATATACATATATATATATAATTATGTATATCTCTGTGCATATACCTATTAAACATGCCTACCCACACATATGTATATGGAACAAAATGTACATATATGTATCTGTGGGCATATATCACTGCACTCATATTTATTACACAACTATCTATATAGATGCACATATACATATGTATACACATAGAGCAGAGGTTTGCTTTATGTGTAATACAACACAGGTTCCTGGAAGGTGTGAAAGTGAAAAAGTTCAAGTTAACTCCAATTTTTAAAAGGTAGTATGATGAATAATACAAAGCAAAAAAGAAACAAAAAAACCCCTAAGGTTTAGTTTCAACTCTGCCATTTTAATTGACCTTAGTTAAGAGGAAGGACCAGATCTATAGTCAGAGACCCTGAGTTTGAATCCCTGCTGTCTTATTTGCTACTAACCTGATTGCTTGACCTCTCTGGAACCAATTTTCCTAGTTTGCAAAATGAAGGGATGATATTAGATGGCTTTTGAGACTCCTTTCAGCCTTAATTCTATGATCTTCTAATGTTCTTCTCTTAGTAACAGATTATACTACCTTTCCTGCCTGTCTCACAGGGCTATTATGAAGAGTAAATGAAATGGGGTATGAGAAAATGCTTTGAAAGGTCTAATGTTTTAGTTATATGTGAGGGGTGGAAATAGTATTTTTTTCTTAAAAAAAATTTTTGTGCCTTTTTTTTAACATTTTGAGTTCTAGATTCTCTCTTTCCCTCTACTCCCCCCACCTATTGAGAAACAAGCAATATGATATCACTCTTCATGTGAAATCATGCAAAACATATTTCCATATTAACCATGTTGCAGAAAAAGCAAGAAAGATGAAGAAAGTGACAAAATGTTTCAGTCTGCATTTGGAGTTCACTAGTTCTCTCTCCAGAAGTGGATAGCATTTTTCATCATGAGCCCTTTGAAACTATCTTGGATCATTGTATTGATCCAAGTAGCTAAGTCTTGGAAATACTATTTTAAAGACCCTG
The DNA here is from genome assembly GCF_027887165.1 of Monodelphis domestica. Taxonomy (NCBI): domain Eukaryota; kingdom Metazoa; phylum Chordata; class Mammalia; order Didelphimorphia; family Didelphidae; genus Monodelphis; species Monodelphis domestica. Next base: position 35,894,801 of record NC_077233.1, on the reverse strand, counting down.
CAGGAACTCTATTTTGTAGAACCCTACAGTGAAGTCTTTTGTAAAATGATCAACTCTTTAGCTTACTTGCTTTGTACATGCAGATTTTATAATCACACACAATATAAATAGATATGTGTGTGGGATATATATATATATATATATATATATATAATTTTATACTCAATATAACATTTATACTCAATATAACACCACTCAGGCCCTTTTCAATAATTCTAATTCTGATAATTTGGGAATCTAACATTCTAGGAACTCAGATACTCTCAATCCCTTGTTATATGGTTGGTACACTGAGAAACAGGGTCCAGACAATTTAGAGATTTTATGAGAGCCTAATTCTGCCATTTGATTGGGACCATAGCTCCTGAATATTTACCATTTTTCTATGGATGAGATAGATGGAGGTTTCACAGTCAACAAGAAGCATCAGGGTACCATGATATGATGAGCAGTAAGCAAATGGTATAATTTTATAACCAAAGGGATGATTACAATTTCTAAGGGGACAAGAGAAAGAAAAAGAAAAACAAAAACATAGTCTTTGCTCTTATGTTAATAGAGAAAACGAGATGGGCAAATATGGTTTCCATAGAAACCATGTCCGGATCATTGTTGTCATTATGGCAGAGAGAGACAGGTGGATCCAAAGAGTGGATTATTGTCACCTTTATGGTAGGGAAGGGGTGGATGAATTCAAAAGGGGAATCATTGTCACAATTATAATAGGGGAGAGGCAGGAGAATATTTGGCTTCATTAGGAAAATCTTGAACAGCCTCATTAAGAAACATGGCAGAATTGTAGAGGATCACAAATTGGATAGATTTTGCCTCTTTCAAAGTAGAGTGGGCTACCTTAGGAGGCAGTGGGTACCCCCTCCCTGGAAGTATTCAAATAAAGACTGAATGACCATTTGCATGGGACATGGGATAGAGGATTTTTGTTATGCCCTATCCATTAAAATTTGTAATATTGTGATTCTGGGACTGCACTCAGAAGGGTTCAATTGAAGGAGCTAAGCACATTTAGCTTGGAGAGGAAAAGACTCAGGAGAGATGTGATATTCATGTATTTGAAGAGTTTTTCCCTGGAAGAAGTAGTCTAATTATTTGCTATATTTTTTTCTGGAACAAAAAAGGTAGAAGTTGAAAGAGGCAAATGTAATTTTGATGCCAGGAAAAACTTCCCAACAATTAAAGCCTTACAAGAATAGAAGTCTCTTTCTTAAGGCAGTAGATTTCCCCTTACTGAAAGTCTTCAAACAGAGGCTTATAACACACTTGTCTGGGATCCTAGAGAAGCAGTTTTTCATATATGGATTGGACTAGTTTGTCTCGAGGGCCATTTCCAGCAGTTTCAGTTCTGATCATTTGGGATTCTGTTATTCTGAGAACTCAGAAGCTGTCAGTTAAAGGTTTGGAACAGTGAGAAACAGAGCCTAGAGAATTTAGAAATACTTCCCTTGCTTCATAATAATAATAATAATAATAGTTATTATTACTTTTTAGAGTGGGTCTCTATATCTTATCAAGGCTGGAAAGGTGGTGGCTACTGCTGATTGATAAGAGAATTTTGACCTGCCCTGTTACTGACCTGGATATTTCATCCCTTCCCTAAGCAGCTTAGGGGCCCCTTGATCTTGAGGGGCTCCCCATGTTAGTGCCAAACTTCTATCAAAGTCTGATAAGTTTTGTCTACTGTAGTTCAGAACTCTTGATCTACCAGCCTCTCCTTCCCCAGTAGCAGGGGCTGTAGGTATGTCTACATGAGATAGTCATTGTGCTTGGCTCCCTCAATCTTTACCAACTCATCTGTTGGGTGAAAATAGCTCTGTTAGTTCTTTCCTCTCCCTTTTTCTGACCTCCCAGACCTGGCTTCATCCCTGACCCAATTTATCCAGTGTCCAGCCAGGAAAATAATATTTTCTCCCTATTTCGACCTACATCTAAGAGAATAAACCTTCAGCAACTTCAGGCTTCTTGTCTGCCACAAATATTCCACATACAGAGTGAGGAAGTCTGCAAAGCTGGAGAGGCATTTGAACTTCATCCTTTATCAGAAGTTGTGAGTGGAACAGTTTCCTTTTGACTTTATCAATCTTAACAGTGAGAGCTTTACTTTGTTGTTTTCTTGAAATCACTCTGTGAAATTAGAATTTTCTTATTTTTGTGCTGGCCATGTCCTTCCAGGAGCATACAAGGGCCTTGAGAGTAGGATCTATTTAGTTTTTTGTTGTTGTTGTATTCTTAGGGTCTAGCACAAGCCCTTGTACAGACCTGGGATGATCTTGTGACTATTCTCTGTTTACTGAGTTGTGACAGAAAGCCCTTTAAATGACTACTGAGCCAAGACTGACTGTACAAAAGTTTCAAATGGAACATCTCTCATGCATTCCCTGGTGGTTCTCCAGGGAGTAAGTAGTATTGCTGTGGGACGTTACATGGGCATGTATGGGAGAGCAGCAGTGGGCTCAGTCTCTCACTTGGCCACCATGTGTCTATGAATGATGATGTACTTTGTCTCTTGTGTATTTATTCTTTCTTGGTTGTAGGTAAATTAGTACCACAGAGTGGGAACAGTGCAGGCAATAGAAGAGACTGGGAGATCAATCAAAGGTACCTATTGTTCCAATGAAAATTTGAGTCCAAGAGATGTAGTTAGTGAGGAACCAATACTGTACTCAGGTGATTTGCTTGACATAGCTCTGGAGTAGATTGACCTAATGGTCAATAAAAAGGATGCTGGAATGAGTCAGTCTAGCAGAGCAAGGGATTGATGTCCATTGGTGGTACCATACTTAGAAGTGAAATTGATAGGGATTCTGAGAAGGGGGAAAAGGTCTCCTAAGGCAAGGAGGTCTCCCTCAAACACACATACTCTCTACATGGGGGTGCTATAGGACCTTCACATTTAAGATCATTCTCCAGTGAACGGATGTGTACAAGAGTACCCTCAATTTGGGGGTTGATTTGAACTTTCTGTCTTTGCTATACCTTCTCAGTAATTGTTCCTATGTAAAAGCTAATTGATGTTAGCTGATTAATTGTTATCAAGGGGGGAACATTGGATGGGGTTCATGAGCAACACTGTTAGAAATTTCAACCCCTCAGGGTCGATCATATTAAGGGGAGTAGTAGTCAACAATTTTTTTGGTATCTTGCCTGCCAAGTAAAAGAGCTGAGGGAATGGGAGTTAAGGAAAGTGAAGTCAGAAAGGTACTATGCTATTTTTTACAATATCTTCAGAGACTAGAATAAAGCTTGGCACATAGTAAATGTTCCCTTCCTCCCTCCCTCCCTCCCTCCCTCCCTCCCTCCCTCCCTCCCTCCCTTCCTTCCTTCCTCCCTCCCTTCCTTCCTTCCTCCCTCCCTCCCTCCCTTCCTCCCTCCCTCCCTCCCTCCCTCCCTCCCTTCCTTCCTTCCTTCCTTCCTTCCTTCCTTCCTTCCTTCCTTCCTTCCTTCCTTCCTTCCTTCCTTCCTTCCTTCCTTCCTTCCTTCCTTCCTTCCTTCCTTCCTTCCTTCCTTCCTTCCTTCCTTCCTTCCTTCCTTCCTTCCTCCCTCCCTCCCTCCCTCCCTCCCTCCCTCCCTCCCTCCCTCCCTCCCTCCCTCCCTCCCTCCCTCCCTCCCTTCCTTCCTTCCTTCCTTCCTTCCTTCCTTCCTTCCTTCCTTCCTTCCTTCCTTCCTTCCTCCCTCCCTCCCTCCCTCCCTCCCTCCCTCCCTCCCTCCCTCCCTCCCTCCCTCCCTTCCTTCCTTCCTTCCTTCCTTCCTTCCTTCCTTCCTTCCTTCCTTCCTTCCTTCCTTCCTTCCTTCCTTCCTTCCTTCCTTCCTTCCTTCCTTCCTTCCTTCCTTCCTTCCTTCCTTCCTTCCTTCCTTCCTTCCTTCCTTCCTTCCTTCCTTCCTTCCTTCCTTCCTCCCTCCCTCCCTCCCTCCCTCCTTCCCTCCTACCCTCCTTCCTCCCTCCCTCCTTCCTCCCTCCCTCCCTCCCTCCTTCCCTCCCTCCCTCCTTCCCTCCCTCCCTCCTTCCTTCCTTCCTTCCTTCCTTCCTTCCTTCCTTCCTTCCTTCCTTCCTTCCTTCCTTCCTTCCTTCCTTCCTTCCTTCCTTCCTTCCTTCCTTCCTTCCTTCCTTCCTTCCTTCCTTCCTTCCTTCCTTCCTTCCTTCCTTCCTTCCTTCCTTCCTTCCTTCCCTCCTTCCTTCCTTCCTTCCTTCCTTCCTTCCTTCCTTCCTTCCTTCCTTCCTTCCTTCCTTCCTTCCTTCCTTCCTTCCTTCCTTCCTTCCTTCCTTCCTTCCTTCCGTTTTGTATTAAAGTCCTTCACAATCTGACTTCATCCTACCTTCTCAGCCTGATGATACATTACTACTCTTCATGCATTCTACATTTCGGTTGAACATGACTTCTTTGTATTCCTCTCCCTCAGCATTCTCTCTCATTTCTGAACTTTGGCACTGCCCTGTGCATGGAATAATCTCCCTCCTCAACTCTGTTTCTAGGAACACTTGGGTCTCTTCAAGTTTCATGTTTATTTCCTCTTCCTAGAAGAAATTTTTTCCTGATTCCCTCAAATGTTAGTGCTTTACCCTCCAACATTACTTTATTTTGATATTTTTATTTACTTATATGCATGCCAGTTGTCTCTCCTATCCCATTCCAGAAGAATGTAAATTCTTTGAGGGCAGGATATTTAGATTCCTTTAAAAAATTTTGTATCTTTAACCCCTCACACAGTGCCTGGAATAGATTGTGTTTAATAAATTCATGTTGAATTGAGTTGAGTTCTACATGAGAGGATTCTTCACATGTTTATTATGCATTTCTTTAACCAGAATAACACCCCAAGAATAACACTACAGGAAAAGGCTTGCCTGCTCTTTTCATAACCTTAATGTGGTCCATTGCCTTCAGGCCCCAGATATTAAAGGACATGTTCAACTTCCTGAATTTGCTAACTGATTTTGTCATCACTGAGTTAGCATCTTTACCTTGGATCATAGATGCAGTGATACAGATTGTCAGAGACACAGAAACACTGAGTCAGTAGGGATTACTAGTGCATAAAAGCCATCTATTCCCACTCAGACTTCAGTGAGAATCTACAGCATCCTCCAGTGTTTTCTAACCTTTACTTGACCTCTCTTGAGGGGCAACCCACTCCCTCCTGAAGTCGCCCATTCCATTTTTGGATTGTAATATTTAGGAGAAAGCTGAAGATTCTTCCCATTGCTCCTAGTTCTGTCTTCTGGGATAAGTAGAGCAAATCTAAGCCTTCTAATAGCCTCTCAGATACTTTATTATACCTACCATGCTCCTGGGTTATCTCCTTTTCTCCAGGGTAAATGTCCACAGTTTCTTCAACCAATTCTCATTTATTGAGGTACTTCATGTCCTGGATGCTCTTTTCCCATCCACATACCAGCTTTATCCCCTTAATGCAACCTATGATGAGTTTTGAGAAACATCCTGGAATAGTGGGAAGAGTTCTTGCTCTGGAGTTAGAAGACCTGAGTTGAGATCCTCACTTTTGCCACGTATTATCTTTGGTACATTGGCCAAGTCACTTCATCTCTCTAAACCTTAGTTTGCTTTTTTTTTTAATAAAATGAGGGGATTGGACTGAATAATTAATAAGATCTGCTTCATTAATCAATGATCCAATGATGTATAGAAGGAGGCATTTGGGTTACTATACATGAGTTTCTTCCAGCTCTCCATCTATGATCATGTAAACTTTTTTGACTGCTGAATCATTTCTATTCCAGGTTATTGGACCTACATAAATCGTTTTGGAGGAATGCTGTGGCACTAAGGGGTTGGTTCTAATTGTTCTGCTGCCCTTTATTCCTGAGGTCCAAGCTTTTATTACCCATGAGTAATTGCTTTGGCAGGAACCTCATGAATTCGGAAAGCAAAGGAAATTGCTGCATAAGGGATGCATTAGAATGCTAGAGCTCCCAGGAAAATGACAATATCCAAATCTGCATCTGAACCCTCAATTTTGTCCATTGTCTAAACTGGACATAAAGGACCTCTGTGTTTGAACCCTCTAGCCTGTAACAACATTCAGACACCTCTGTCCTTGTTTTTTTTTTCTCTTTGACTAGGAGCTGGCTACAGTCAGTCATGAAGGCCAAAGATGGGAAAAGGTGGATCTATCAAATGACCACTTGACTTTCCCCTCTATTATATTTAGTTAATACTTTTCTCTCTTTTTCAGTTCCAAATTCATTTTCTATTTAATTCAATGCAACCAACATTAATTCGGCAATGGTAACTGGGCTTCAGCACGTCTAGCACTGATCAGTGTCACATAATGGGGCAAAACCCAAACATTTTTTGCCCTCAGGGAGCTTATGTTTGACTAGAGAGGTGCAACATGCAAAATAGCCAAGTAAATATAAGACAACTGTGCATTAACTGCTCTGGGAATGAGGAAGGGTGGCAAAGTAGGAGGTGGTTTCTGAGCTAGCTTTGAAGGAATGTTGGGATGCTAAGAGGCAGAGAATTCCAGGCAGGGGCAAACTGGTGCACAAATCTGGAGGTGGAACTTAGAGACATTTTTCTTACTCTATTCAGTTCATAAAATCATACACATGTGTATGATTCCAAGTACAATTAGAATTAAACTTAAACAGTTAAATGAAATTGGAAAAGAATTTGTGGTTTTGTTGATATAGAGAACTCGCTATGAAGAAACACCTTCTACAAGTGCTCATTACCATCTTCTTTGCAACTCAGTCTTACAGACTTACAGAGTTGCATGGGAGAGCGGAGAAATTAAGTGACACATCCAGGGTCATACAGATGTGTGATAGAAGTAGACCTTGAAACCAGTTTTTCCCAATTCCAAGATCAGCTTTCATACTATATACACCATATTTCCTCTCACTAGATTTGCAAAGAGTTAGCCAAATAACCTCTCTTGTAGGAGAACTTGCCCATTGGGTAATTAACTGAAGATGAGCTCTTATCTGGAAGAAATAACCAATCTCTGGCATATGCACATCTTTTATCTCCCAGGGTGTTTTACTCTACTTATTTCATGATATTCAGAGCATTTTATGTTCCAAAACAAATTAAATAAATTATTAATGGAATAGTCATTACATTTGTCATATAATTTAAAATCAATAACAATTATATTAATTAATAACAACATTTATGTAAATATTACATTAATAATAACTTAATACGTGCCAGATGCTTATAAGGCACATGGCCCTGACATCCATGTGGAGAATAAAGAGATTTTTATGCATTCTCTTATCTGAGTACTGCATTTAGAATCATAAACTTGCTGACCTTATACCAGCCAGCAAATACCTGATTCTGATGGATGGGACTCTAAACATAATACTTATTCTTCAATATTTCAAGGAGTCATGATTCATTGGTTCAGGCACTCCAACCACCCACACAGATAACACACTCTCTATGCTCTACTAGATGGTTTTTGTGAGCTGCCAAGGACAAGAATTTATCACCCTGCAACCATCCTGGTCATATGCCTCTGGGAACTTAGCCAGCCAGATCTTCAGATGACAATAAGCAACCCATTGCAAGACCCATATTCAAATTTTATCTGGATTGGTAGGTTCTTTTCTAGATCGTAGGATCTTTTTGAAATTGTCAATGTGAAGCTGGAAGGGACCTCAGGGGCCATCTAGCCCAAATTCTTCATTTTATATAGGAGGAAACTGAGGCAAGCAGCTGGCCAGGAAGAACTTGTGTTCTATTGGCACAGTATTTGACAACCCAAGGTCCCCTCTGCAATATAATGGAATATTAGTGGTATTTTAGTTGAGTGGTAAAACAAATTAACAAATACTAACCAAGCAAATATATTGTATACATATACAAACTTAGATGAAGAAGAGAAATGGATCTAAGGTTCAGTAATATGGTAGAATAGAAAGACTACTGGGTTTTGAACCATTTGAATTTTGTGCTCAAATTCTAGTCTGGCCACTTACCCATAAGTCACATACCCCTTCTGGATCTCAGTTTCCTTAGTTGTCATCTGAAGTAGGAAATAATGACCTTGAAGTTCTTTAGGATAGTCACCCTCTGTTTCAGATCAGCTCTCAATCTCTCTCTCTCTATTGGATGGATATTGAAAGATTTAAAATTAGGTTTGACTCAATATGAGAGTTAAAATAGTTGAACTGTGGTCTCCTTTATAAAATATTAGCCCCTAAGTCAGTTTTTATTTACAACAAAGTAGAGATAGTGAAAGTGGGAAATGCAGGAAGGAGGCAAAGCTTGATATAACCTACAGCCCTAAGTGCTGCTCCAGTGAAGCAGGGGTTTCCCCAAGTCCTGATTTCCATATGGATTTCCCAGTAGTCCTCAGTCAGAAGTCCTGGTGGTGTCTTCAGCTAGAGTTCCACCAACACAGAATGACTCCAAGGAAAAGCATGTCTCTTCAGCTCTACTTGCCAATGTGGAATACAAGGGAAGAGTCTCTCCAAGGAACCAGCCTCTCCCAAACCAAGAAAGCAAAGAGGCTAGACCATGTTGGTCTCTTCTTTTATACCCCCTTTCCCCACATAATTTCCTGTCTCTCCCCCACTTCACAGGAACCAACTGCAGTCTTTCAATTTGCCTAGCACTGCCCAAGGGGGGCAGTTCTTATGGCCTTTGGGGGTGTGAACTAGTAAATGACTTGTGAGCTCTCTTACCTAATTAGCTACTAGCTATTACTACTACTAGCTAAATAGGAGTATTTTAAGTTCTTGATTTGATTAACTAAAAATAGACAAAGGGAGAGTTAATTCTATCTTCATAATATATATGGAAAATAATATATTTAATAATGATACATATAATATTTACATACATAATTTTAAGTCTCAGGTGATTTAAATTTTGGGGGCTCTCAATCTCTACTGAATCTCTTCACTTGTGGTGGTAGAGAGCTGAAATTATTATTTGGGAACCAGGATCCAAATTCTTTCAGTAGGAGTCTCCTCCACCCCCTGCCTTCATATAGTAATTAGGACACAAATATTTATTTACTTATCTGCTTTTACTTTGGGTAAACCCAGAACATTTTTAAAAATAGTGTTTTATTTTAAAAATTACTTGTAAAAACAAATTTAAATATTTATTTAAGATTCTGAGTTCTAGTTTCCTTTCCATTCTTCCTCTCCTCTCTGACTATTGAGAAGGTAAGCAATCTGACATAGATTATACATGGGCAGTCATGCAAAACACATTTCTGCTTTCATCATGTTGTGAAAGAAAATCCAGACCACCTCTCACCCCCAAACCCCAAGAAAAATAAAGGAATATTTAAAAAGTTTGTTTCAATCTTTATTCAGATTCCATCAGTTCTTTCTCTGGAAAAGGATAGCATTTTTTCATTATGAGTACTTAGTCTTAGATCATCATATTGATGAGAAAACTGTCATTCACAGTATTTCATTGTCCAATACAGCTATTACTTTGTATGATATTCTCATGATTCTTCTCACTTAATTTTGTATCAGTTCATGTAAATCTTTCCAGGTTTTTTTGAAATCATTGTACTCATCATTTCTCATAGCACAATAGTGTTCCATCACAATCATATCTCACCACTTATTCATTCATTCTTCAATCAATAAGTATAGCCTGAATTTCTAAATCTTTGCCACCATAAAAAGAGCTACTATAAATATTTTTGTACAAATAGGTCTTTTTCTTTTTTAAAAATTTCTTTGGGATACAGACCTAGTAGTGACATTCTTGGTCAAAGGGTATGCATAGTTTTATAGCTTTTTAGGCATAGTTCCAAATTGCCCTCAGAATGGCTGGGTCAGTTCACAACTTTACCAACACTATATTCTCAATTTTCTTACATCCCCTCCAACATTTGTCATTTTCCTTTTCTGTTATATTCACCAATCTGACAGGTATGAGGTGGAACCTCAGTTGTTAAGTTTGAATTTCTCTAATCAATAGTGATTTGGATCATTTTTTTAGTTGATTATAGATAGCTTTGTTTTTTCCCTCTGAAAACTGCCTATTCGAATTTTTTGACCATTTATCAATTGTGAAGCAAGTTGTGTTCTTATAAATTAAACTGTTTGCTAAATATTTGATAAATGAGTCCTCTATCATCAGAGAGACTTGCTGTTAAGACCCCCACCCCCATTGCCTGTTTTATGCTTTCCTTCTAATCTTGGCTGCATTGGTTTTGTTTGTGCTAAATCCCTTTAATTTAATATAATTAAAGTTATCCATTTTATATCCCATAATGCTCTTTATTTCTTATTTGGCCATGAATCCTTCCTTTATCCATAGATCTCACAAGTAAGATATTCCATGTTCCCCCAATTTGCTTATAATATTACCCTCAATGTCTAAATCAAGTTCTCCTTTTTAAGCTTATTTTGTTATACAGTGTGAATGTTGGTCTATGCCTAGTTTCTGCCAAACTACTTTCCAGATTTTCCAACAGTTTTTGTCAAATAGTGAGTTTTTGTTTCAAAAAATTGGATCTTTGCATTTATCAAACACTAAATCACCGTGTTCACTTACTATGGTGTAGTGTGTATCTAATCTATTCCATTAATCTATCACTCTATTTCTTTTTTGTTTCCTTTTCTTTTATTAATTAATTTTTTAAAGTTTATTTTTTATTGCCATGCAAAACATACTTCCATATTTGTCATTGTTGTAAGAGCAAAGTCATATATAAACAAAAACCCCAAATAAAACTGCAGATACACTAATGTGAAATAGGACTCCAACAGTTATTTTTCTGGTGGTGGATAATATTTTGCATCACAAGTCTTTCAAGATTGTTCCAGATCATTGCATTGCTGAGAGTAGCCAAGTCATAACAGATTATCATCATCCAGAATTGTTGTTACTGTGTACAGTGTTCACCTACTGATGCTTACTTTTGCTCTGCATCAGTTCTTATAGATTTCCCCAGCTTTTTCTGAAATCATCTTATTTCTTATAGTACGATAGTATTCCATCACCAACATGTACCATAATTTCTTCAGCCATTTCCCAGTTGATGGACATCCCCTAAATTTCCAATTCTTTGTCACTACAAAAAAGAGCTGCTACAAATGTTTTTGTACATGTAGGTTCTTTCTCCTTTTTTATTGTCTAATTGGTATACAGATCCAGTAGTGGTATTACTGGATCAAAGGGTGTTCATAATTTTATAGTCCTTTGGATATAGGTCTATTTCTTTTTCTGTTGATCTGGGCAACTTATATTTTTGTAAATATTCCTCTATTTTGCTCAGATTGTCAGGTTTGCTGACATATAATTGGGCAAAATGGCTTCTAATAATGGTTTTAATTTCCTCTTCATTGTGATAAATTCACTTTTCATTTTTGATACTAGTAATTTGCTTTTCTTATTTCTTTTTTTAATCAAAGGTTGTCTATGTCATTCATTTTTCTCATAAAACAAGCTCCTAATCTTATTTATTAGTTCAATAGTTTTCTTATTTTCAATTTTGTTTTGTGAATCCCTCCTTTCATTTTTAGGAGATCCAATTGGGTCTGTTAAATTTTTTTTTTTAGTTTATTTTTAGTTGTATTCCCAATTCATTGAATATCCTTTCTCCATTTTAGTGAGATATAATTGACAGAAATAGGTTAGAGTTATACATTTTCTTTAGTATTGCTTTAGTTTCATCTCATAAATTTTCATATGTTATCTTAATGCTGTCACTCTCTTTTTTTTTTGTTTGTTGATTGTTTCTATGATTTGTTCTTTGACTCATTCATTTTTTTTAAAGCCTTACCTTGTGTCTTAGAACTGATACTAAGTATTGGTTCCAAGGCAGAAGAACTGTAAATGATAAACAATGGAGGGCAAGTAACTTGCCCAAGGTCACACATCTGGGAAGTGTCTAAGGCCAGATTTGAATCCAGGACTTGCCATCTTCAGGCCTGGTTCTCTATCTACTAAGTCACCTAGGGGCTCTTGCCTGAACTCATTCTTTAGTATTAGATTATTTAGTAATTTGTAATTTGTAATTTTTGTTTCTGTGGTCCTTCATTAAATGTAATTTTTAATTACCTCATGATTTGAAAAGGAGGCATTTAATATATCTGCCTTTCAGCTTTTAGTTGTGGGGTTTTAATGCATGGTCAATTTGTGTGAAGATGCTATGCATGACCAAGAAAATGATATATTCATTTCTATTTAATTTTCCCTAGAGTTCTATTATATCTAACTTTTCTAAAACATTATTCATCTCACTTTTTTCTTATTTATTTTTTGGTTAGATTTATCTAGGACCTATAGGTCATTTAACTTTTCTGTTAAGAATTTGAATATTATATCATTTGGTGAATATATGTTTATATTGATACTATTTCATTGTCCATGGAACCTTTTAGCAAATTGTAGTTTCCTTGCTAATCTCTTTTAATTATATCTCTTTTTTTCTTTTTCTTTTTATTATGTGATTACTATACCTACTTAAAAAAAACCTTCAGTTTTTGCATAATACAGTCTGCTCTATCCCCTCATCTTTACTCTTTGTTCATCTGTTTCAAGTGTATTTCTTCTAAACTTCATATTATAGGAATCTAGCTTTTCAAAATCCATTCCTCTATCCAATTCCATTTTATTGATGAGTTTATCCCATTCACATTTACAGTTAAGATCACTAACTATATTTCCCTCTAACCTGATTCCCCAACCCTTTATCCTTTTCTTTCCTTTTATCCTGTCCCTCCTCAAAAGTTTTGCTTCTGACCACTGCCTCCTCCAATCTGCTCTCTTTTCTGTTAGCCCCTCTCACTTATTTTCCCCTCCTCTTCTATTTCCCTATGGGGTAAGATAAATTTATATACTCAGCTGAGTGGGTAACTTATTCTCTCTGAGCCAATTCTGATGAGAGTAAGGTTCAAGAATTACCCACCACCTCTTCCATCTTTTTCTCTACTGTAAAAGTTCTTTCTCATGTCCTTTGTATAAAATCACATTCTTCCTCTTCTATTCTACCTCTCCCTTTCTCCTTCTCCCAATTCATCCTCCTTTTCTCACCCCTTAATTTTTTTTATCATCCTATCATAGTCACCTCATACCTATGTCCTGTTTATGTATATTCCTTCTAACTGCCCTAATAATTATAAAGTTCTTAGGTGTTACAATTATCATCTTTTTGTGAAGCAATGTAAACAGTTTGACCTTATTGAGTCTCTTATATCTCTTTTCTATTAACTTTTTTATGCATCTCTTGAGTCCTGAATCTGAATATTAAATTTCTATTTTGCTCTCATTCTTTCATCAGGAATGCTAGAAAGCCCTAAATTTCATTAAATATTCATTTTTTACCCCCTGAAAGATTATAGTCAGGTTTTCTGGATAGGTGATTTTTGGTTGTAATTCTAATTCTTTTGCCCTCTAGAAAATCATAGAATTCCAAGTCCTTCTAAAGCTTTAATGTAGAATCTGCTATATCTAGTGTTCTCTTAAGTGTGGCCCCATAATATTTGTCTCTTTCTGACTGTTTTTCATGGTTATTTCTGACTGCTTACAATATTTTCTCTTTTACCTTGGAATTACTCTGGAATTTTATTATAATATTCTTGTGCATTTTTATTTGGAGATCTATTTTAGGAAGTGATTGGTAGATTCTTTAGATTTCCATATTATCTTGCAGTTATACAATATTAGGGCAGTTTTCCTTGATAATTTCTTGAAATTTGATTTCTAGGCTCTTTTTATAAAATAAGACTTTCATGTAGCCTAATAATTATTGGATTAAAAATCCTTTTTGAGCTCTTCCAGTGCTTGAAACCAATTCATTTCCTTTGAGGCTTTTCATGTAGCTGCTTTGGTTTTCTTGTCTTCTTCCAAATTTGTGTTTTGATCTTCCCTGCCACAACAGTAACTTTATATGATCAGAACCTTTATTGTTGTTGGTTCATTTCCCAAGTCTATTTCTTAAGTTGTAACTTTATGTTAAAGTTTGGTCATGCTCCTGGGGTGGAGGAGGTCTTGTCCCAAGATTCAAAATTTTTTTGGTTGCTGTGTTCAGAGCTAGTCCTGGGGTATATAAGTCTTTAGTTTTTTCCAAAGTGGTATGGTCTAAGAAGAGGTGTGGCTTGTGCTTAAATCTCTGAATGACCATAAGCACTCTTTTTTGTCCTGGAACTGTGACCAGTCTCCCTTCTGACCAGTTGTCTGATCTCTTTACCATCTTTACCATCTATGTGCTAAGAGCTTCAGAAGTCATCCTCTGCCCACCCCCCCCCCCCCCCAGCCTGTTGCTGGCTTGCTAGGAATGGCCTGCATTAACATGGTTTGAGATAGACTGTGCTCTGCTCTCATCTCAGTGAGATAGTCATTTCCTGTTAGCCTTCTAAGTTGTCTTGGGATGGAAAATTGTTTCAGCATATCCTTTTATTTTTTATTTATTGGTTCTGCCACCTGAAAATTTGTTTTGAGGCATAATTTTAATATTTTTGGAGGGAATTTGGGAGAGTTCAGGCAAATCTGCCTTTACTCTGTCATCTTGGCTCTACTTCCAATAAATATTTAATAAGTGTTATGTGCCAGACACTTCCTACTAAAAGTTCTGGGGGGTACAAATGAACATTAAAAATAAAATAAAACAAAACATTTCCAGTCCAGAAGGAACTTGCTCTCAAAGGAAGTATTGGATAATGTTTTAAATGAGTTACAAGGAATACTAGACAATTTATGTGACAATCCCTTATCTTGCAATTAAAATCTTGGTTTTGGCTTAATACATCTGATTTTTCTTTAAAAGTAGAATGCTTCCAATATGGCTATAGTGACCACATTTTCAGAAGGCAACATGGGTTTCATTAAATCCTTCTAAAAGTATTTACTCTCCATGCTTCTGATAGGACTTGGTGAAGACAGTGTTGATCATCCTGCAACCCATCCATAACCTTATGGTCATATCCTAGATTTAAAAAAAAAATCTAGTAGACCCTGTCAATCATGGCCTGTTACTCATTCACTCTCTGGTCCTACCTACTAACCATTCCTATTCCTTCTGAATCTAGCATATTGTTTGCCATTAAGTATCACAAGATTTCAAAGTTAAATGGGACCTCATTGACCATTGAGTCCAATCCTAACTTGATAAAGAACTCATTCTATTACATACCCAATAAATGGTCTTATAATCTATGCTTAAAGATCTCCAATGAGGCTATGATAGGACCAGTGTCTACCAATGTTGTTTAACCTCCACATTGACATGTTAGAAATAGTCAACAAATGTAAAAATTAAATTATATCTCTAATAATAAAAATATTATATTTTATGAGGTTTATTAAGGATCATTAGAAATCAAGGAATAAGGAGGATACAAAATAAAAACCATGTGCCCATGGCTGATTATCCCATTTAAAATTTCTACACTTAGCTTACCACTATACTTGCTGCATTATTGCAAAGGAAGAGAGCATGGGAGGCATTACTGCTAGTTAAATACCAATTGTGATCTTGCCAATGTGGAGACTCAGGAGAGATTATAGGGAATTCTGGGAAATACCAAGGACTTCTGGGGAATGAAGTCTAGGGTTCAAAATCTCCATTTATACACAAGTCAGAACTTGATTAACCTGGGGTGGCTAAAGCTCTAGCTATTCTTCTCCTGACTCAGATTCCTGGTTGTGTTCCTGGTCAACTAAGGGCATTAAACAGTCCCATCCACATGGGAGTTGGGACTCTTTAACGTTTCCAAATGGAGAGGGAGCTTCTTTATAGAAACTGAGTGACTCAATAGCCTTGCGGCATATCATTGCTACTTTAGGGCCAAACAAATCTCTTTTCATTGTTTGTTTAGTGATTTAAGAATGTGCCTCATTCCATCCTAACTCTGAACCTGAACTAATAGTGTGCAAGTATCAGTTTGGACCTACCAGCAAGAAAATCTTCAGTCATGGTTAAACAGATTAGCAAAAGCAAATCAAGTAGTGTTAGCCATTTGTATCATAAAGTTTGATAGTTTGATATTCCAACAACTTTGTAGCTTCGACTACCATAGGCAAGTAGGCAAACCCTGCCTCTCAGGTGGAAGTCCATTTTCCCAATTTCCAATCTCCAAAGCTAAGAAAGAGACTCAATCTGAAAATTCATTTGCTTAAAAATAAATACCATATGAGCAGGAATTATAAATGATCATGCCAATTAACTCGGGAATAACTATGAGAGATTAAAGTATTCTTTTGCTTTTGTTATGTAGGGCACTGTATGGTTATTTATTACCGTACATTGTAAATTCTATACTGCTTTTCTCTTTGTGGTCCATACCTCAGTTATGAACTCTTGGAACCATGCTCCTTGGCTCCCTGCTCCAGGGTCTAGGTTACATGGACATGTCTCCATAAACTATTGGAGGTAGAGATTCCAAACTTGGCACTGCAAGGTCAGGAGTGAAGGGAGGTGCTCTCTGTTATTGTCATTTCTCAGTGACCTTTAAAACCACGTGTTCCATGATCGTTTTAGTCTGATGTTGGCACAAAATGAGACTCTCTTAGGTCTTTCAACAGTTAACAAAAGGACATTTATTTAGTCAGAGCAGGAAGATAGTCAGCAAGGATGGGCATTGAGAAACCTTAATTTGATTCAGGTGAGGAAAGCTCCCAGCCAAAATCAACAAACCCTTGGCATGCTGCTCTTGTTACTTTTTTTTTCAGGTGATAAGGAAGTAGCTTAAATTGTCTTAGCCCCGCTGAGAAACTCAGATCTCAAGGAATATCTCAATATAATTTAAAGATAAATTACTCTGACTTTCATCAGTATTAGTATAATGCTCCTACTACAACCAATAATGTATGGGCATCCTTCACCTACTATGGGCAAGTCACTATCTGGAACAACATATTCTTTACCTTGGAGCCTTTGGGGAAATATATTCCAAAGGGAGGGTACTTGCCTACCTGGACACAGGTTTCCTCAGTAGAAGATCCTTGAGGCCAGGAATAATTTCACTTTGGTATTTATAACTCCCATGTCTAGCAAAGCATTTGATACCCAGTAGGTGCTTAATGCATGTTTGTTGATTGATTGGTTATGCCCAGATGGAAAAACACTGGGTCCATCAATAAATGAAAAAAAATCAGGATACATGGTTTGAAAAAGGTTAATTCTTAAAATACGCTTTGTTTTCTTAAAGTCAGGATTGTCTTGGAAAATCCAGGATAGATGGTTGGTATAAACACGAGCCCCAACATTCCCTCTGATCTTCCAAGGATTTGCCCACAGTGATAACTGGGCCTTGTGAACTGTCATTAGGAGGCCACAAGCCTGTTTCATTGTTACTTGAAAGGCCTGCTGCATATATCAGAGGAGCCAGTACTCAAGTGAGCTGCTCTCATGCATTTTTACTGCTGCTAGAGACTCCATTAAAAGCCCGTTCAATCAGCATTCTGCCAGTGATCGAGGCCAGTCTCTCACCAATTTATGGAGATCATAAAAGCATGTATGAAATACTTTTGCCTCAGCAGTGGGTTGTGGAGTGTCTCCTTTAGATGCCAATATGGCATTAAAGACCTGCTCTCATTTGTTTTTCCCATTTCTCTCAGGTCAGGCTTTTAAGCTGGGACTTTCCCTGGATCCCTGTGCTTCATGCATGCTATGCCTTGACTCACCTAGCTACATAGTCAGATTGGGTTGCAACTTTATCTCTATAGCCTCAGTACCTAGGACAGTGCCAGGCATTCAGTAAATTCTTTGTAAATGTGCTCTCCTGTTCTTCACATGTGTATACTAATTACAATTCCACTTCACTGAACAAACATTTATGAAGGGTCTACTATGTGCAAAACACTGTGCTGGGCTCTGGAAAGACAACAAATAGTGTTCAACAAATATTCTATGAAGCACTTACTCGTGACAAGTAGCCTGGCATAGTGAATAGAGAGCTGACTCCATAACCAGAAAGATCTGAATTCAAATCCTAAAAGGACCTTTCCTTCCTCCTCCCTTCCTCCCTTCCTCCCTTCTTCCCTCCCTTCCTTCCTTCCTTCCTTTCTTCCTCCCTCCCTCCCTCCCTCCCTCCCTCCCTCCCTCCCTCTCTTTCTTTCTTTCTTTCTTTCTCTCTTTCTTTCTCTCTTTCTTTCTTTCTTTCTTTCTTTCTTTCTTTCTTTCTTTCTTTCTTTCTTTCTTTCTTTCTTTCTTTCTTTCTTTCTTTCTTTCTTTCTTTCTTTCTTTCTTTCTTTCTTTCTTTCTTTCTTTCTTTCTTTCTTTCTTCTCTTTCTTCCTTCCTTCCTTCCTTCCTTCCTTCCTTCCTTCCTTCCTTCCTTCCTTCCTTCCTTCCTTCCTTCCTTCCTTCCTTCCTTCCTTCCTTCCTTCCTTCCTTCCTTCCTTTTTGTATTTCTAGTACTTAACATGGTGTCTGGTATATAATAATGCTGTTGATTGATTGATCCACACTGGCTGTTTGATCGGGGGCAACTCAATTAACTTCTCAGTGCTCTAGGCAACTCACTAAAAAGGTGCCAATCTCTATTGGTAGTGGGAGTTTCTTCACCTTCCAGTTCCTTATTCTAGTGAAATTACAGATGTGGTTCCTATCTGTATCTTCATGTTCTAGGTACTGTTGTAAACAGTTACAGAGCATAGAAAGGGGTTACAGAAAAAAGAATGAAATCCTCCTTACCGTCAAGGAGCTTACACTCCAATGGGGGAATACAATGTGATAAGTATATTCAAAACATTCAAAGGCATCTGTCTTGTCTGGTCCCAAAAGTATAAACAGTCTGAGACGGATCATACTCAATTTATCCTGCAGTTAGGCACGGCTAACTCAGAAGTTGTAGTTTCTAAATTTTCTAAGCAGGTCATAGAGCACGATGAGGACTGAACATAAATGGAAAGAAAAGAAAATTCAATCAATCACCAACAACTGAGTGGGCTAACATATGGGGGGTGGAGTGTTAATTGATGCATCATTCCGATTTTCAGTTATGCAGTATATACTGCATCAGAGAGAATGAAGAGAGTACTAACAAATAGAATGGTGAAACATGGCAAAGAATGCTGTATGAATTAAAGCCAGAGAGACACTCCAGCTCTCTGTAGTCTGCCCCCTTATGCCCATTACTCATCACCCTCTTGAGCTTTGTCTGTGAAATGACGGCTAACCCAAGGCTTGATCCACTATCCTTGAGCTTACTGATGCTCAGTCTGGCATAGTGAGAATTGAAAATCATATATAACACGTAGATCTGATGTTTTCAGAGTATTTTCTGATTGTATTTTTCACTGCCTTTGCTAGACTGTTAATAGGGATCTAAAAGGAAGAGAATGTGAGGCCAGGACAGCTAGGTGGCTCAGTGGATTGTTGGTGGCTCAGTTGGGTGACCCTGGGCAAGTCACTTAACCCCCATTGCCTACCCCTTACCACTCTTCTTCCTTGGAACCAATACACAGTGTGATTCTAAGATGAAAGGTAAGGGTTTGTGTGTGTGTATGTGTATCACGTTCTCTTCATATATACATACATACATACATATGAAGAGAACATGATTTAAATGAATTCTAGCCCCAAATTACCTTTCCAACTCCTTCCCCTATGAATTCCCTGCAAAAACCTCTTTTAACCATGCTAATCTTAGTCCCCATCCAAAACAAACAGATGTCCATGGACACTTTGTCTTCATGCCTTTCCCTCCCTAGAATATTCTCTCAATTTTTCTCTGCTTATTTGCAGTCTTATTCAGCCTTCAAATTTCATCTCTTCAAAGTTTCCCTTTCCACCCCAGCCCCATTCTCTCCTTTCAATTCTAAAGACTACTTTTTGTATATGTGTAAATAGGGAATTGGCTAAGCACAGCCCATTTGAGCATGCACAGAATGATCTGCTATTCCTGTTCCCCCGTGGACCCTGCAGTATGGACACAAATTCTTTTAATGATGCCAGTCCACTAACTGTGTGACTAGGAAATGGAATTTTGACTGACTGCCGAGCCATAACCATGGTACATTCAAGAAGCCAAAGCAAGTTCTTACTTGTTGACTGTATTCAAGTAAGAGTGATAATTAATAATGGTAATTATAATAGCATTTATGTAGTGTTTACTTTGTTCTAGTCAGTGTGCTAAGTGCTTTACAACTATCTTTAGTTGTAGTTGATCTTTAAAACACCCTGGGTTATATTGTCCCTATTTCACAGTTGAGGAAAATGAGACAGATAAAGGTTAAGTGACTTGCCCAGGATCTCACAATTAGTAAGTATCTGAGGCTAAATTTAAGCTTTTCTTGACTCCAGACCCATGCCTCTATTCACCATACCACCTGGGTCCTAGAGGTGGAAAGGAAGGCTAGAAGCCCTCAGCTGAGAGAGAGAGAGACCACAGTCCTTTATTGACCCCCTGGGGCCACTATCCTATGGCCCATGAGTACATGACCTTGATGATGCTTCTGTTGCTTTTGTGTCTATTCTTGTGATGGAAAATCTAGAGATAGCTATGACTTTACAAACTGCCCAAGACCAGCATACAAACAGCCCCAGATCTGGTAGTCCAGGCTGGGGCTTGGCAGAAAAATGAAGTAAACTTTTTGACAGTATAGATAGAAGGAAGTCAAGAAGAAGCTGTAATGATTTGCCCACAGGATATGCAGAATTCAGAAGTAAAGATGGAGGGGGTGAATATCATGTGGAAAATGCCTGAAGCTTGAGCTCCCTCTTTTCATGGACAGAGGTGCTATGGGAGAAAATGAGTGCCCTTGGGTAAGAAGGGAAGAAAGATTCTTCAATGCATATTTGTACAATGTACAATGCTTAGATATACACTTTTTGTTTGTAACTCCTTTTATTTTTATGCTTTCATAGTAAACATCCCTTTGTAAAAGCTAATTGATGTGAATTGGTTAAATAAGCTAGGTTGCTAAATTTGGCAAGAACACATTAAAATGGAGCCTCATCTAATAGCAGTAGAGAGACATCATCGAGAACTTAGGGCTGGTATTCAATAAACATTTGTGAGTGGATCCATTTGGTTTGTTACCAGGTTGGAGAAAGAGTGTGGTTGGAAGAACTTGATAGGGTAGTAGAGACCCAAGAAGAGCATGGATTTGGAGCTGGAGGGGACCTTAGAGGTAATTTAATCTAATTCATTTTGTAGATGAGGAAAGTGAGCCCCAGAGGGTGCAATGACTTCCCCAAGGCCACCTGGGTAGTAAGAGAAGATCCAGGATCTGAACTCAGGTGCTCTGATTTCAAATTCATCACCTTTCCCTCCTACAATATCCACAATACCTGAAAGTGGAAGGATGCCTTCTTTCCTAGTACTTGGAGTTGGGGATGGGGAAATCTGACCTGCTTCACTAATATCTGGAGGGAAAACCTTTCCCCATGGCTATAACATGTCAGAAGTGGGATTTAAACCCAGCTTTGCTTGCCTCCAAGCTTGACACTCTATGGACTCTGATATGCTAACTGTCCGAAAAAGCCTCCCCCCAGGGCACTGTGAAGATGTTCTATGGAGACCTCAGAAGGCCATGGGCAAGAATGAGAAAGTCTGTGTGGCTTGCAGTCACTGGAGGTCTGGAGAATGCTGGGAAGATCTATTGAATTCCCAATAACTAGGTTGATTATCCCCCCCACTTCCCCCATGTGCCTTTACATAACCTTCCATGGAAGGAACAGGATGGACTGCTTACTTAAAGGCACAGCCTAAGTGATATGGTTTTATCTTGGGCTCACATTTCTCATTCTGATCATGAGAAAATAAACTCAGCTCCCTTGATTGCTAATAATATTAAAAAACAGCTCAGGAGTAGAACCAGAGGGAAGCTTTCATGATATAGCCTCTTGCGTCTTAAATGTTATATTTTAGCCATATGTCTGTCTGGTCTCATTCTACAAATTGTAAAAATTGGTGCTATAAACCCCATGATTAATCATTTCTCATGAAAAGTTTCAAATAATATAATCTGTGCGTGAGGATATTTGAAATAGAATCATTTTGTCATCTGAATTAGCTGTGCATGAGTTCATTGGGAAACCCAAAGAAAGAGAAAGATACATTTTTCTCCATCAAGAAGGCTAAGGGAAACATGAGAAAATCTCCCAGAGCTGAACAAATCTTCCTTTTGAATGGGAAACTTTGGAAGTCAGTAAATAAAATGTTTCTCAAATCGAATAAAGATGATAAAGGTAACTGGCAGAAATACTGAACTGGTGATCCCTTCATCAATAAATATATGGCCATCTTAAATATCCTGGCACATCCAGTTTAGTTGATTCACAGCCATTCACAACAGACAAGGATTCCTGACCACAGAAGATTAACCACCAGGAGCTATATGTCACTGTCTTGTTAACTGTTCAGGAGGCAGAATGAACCATGGCTAACTGGCCTTGGACGGACCAGTGTGTGTGTGTGTTTACTTACAGGATGGGCTAATGGGAATATACTCTTAGGAAAATGAGCCCTTTCCCCGCTAATCACCCTCTGCAGTGCTAATGGATTTGACTTCAGGAAGAGAATGCCTAGAAAAAGTCCTCCCTTTAATGAGGAGAAAGCTGTGTTTTAGAACTGATGTTCCAATAGGCTTCAGCTGCAGGACTGGCTCCAAACGTTCTCCAGCTGAAATTGGGGGTTTTTACTGGTGCTGAAGATCTGAGTGCTAGATCTCCATCAGTCCTCCAGATATTTATTTCTCTTTGCTTGACTGCTCTGCCTTTTGGATATGCAGGATCCCAAGGAAACACGAGGAGTTCCCTGGCCTTTAGCCCTTCCTGGTTATTCTTGGAGGCTCTGGGTGGCTTCTTGCCTTCTGCCCAGGTGCTAAAAAATTCTAATTAAAGGGCTATGGCTGGCTTTTAGAGCTAGTTAGAATATGGGCAAATTGTGTGTTTATGAGGATGCATTTGCTAGCAGAAGGCAGTGTGGCACAATGACCAGAGAACACAATGACTTTTATTTATTTGTTTATTTTGTACTTTATTTTATTTGGAAATTTTATTTAATTAATTAATTGAAAATATTTTCCCATGGTTACAAGATTCAGGTTCTTTTCCTTCCTTTCCTCTACCCCATTCCTATAGCTCATGCACAATTCCACTGGATTTTACATGTGTCACACAATGACTTTTAAATCAAGAAGACCTGGGTTCCTTGTCCTCACTTGGGACCCAATCTGGCTGTGTGACTCTGGGTGTCCTTTATCCAACCAATACTCTAGGCCAGGGAGTCTTAGACTTTTAAAAATCCCTTACCTTCTGTCTTAGCATCAATTCTAAGACAGAAGAGTGGCAAGGGCTAGGCAAACAGTGTTAAGTGACTTTCCCAAGGTCACACAGCTAGGAAGTGTCTAAGGTCAACCCAGGTCCCCCTGACTTCTGACTTGGTACTCTATCTAGCTTCCCCTCAGGTCTTAGATTTGTAAATAAAATTTTATTCCTAGCTGTGTGACCCTGGGCAAGTCACTTGACCCCCATTGCCTAGCCCTTACCACTCTTCTGCCTTGTAGCCAATACACAGTATTGACTCTAAGACAGAAGGTATGGGTTTTAAAAAAATAATAAATAAAATTTTATTGCATTTAAATATGGAAAAAAATTATTCTTAGCTTGAAGGTCATACAAAACAAGGAGGGTAGAATCTGGTCTTTTCTCCAGTAGATTTTTTTACCTCAGCTCTGGCCAGTTTTTCAAGATTATAAATTACAAAGAAGGTGCTAACCTTCAGTGATAGAGAAAAGTTGTTTCCTGGGAATTATCAGTTGAAAGAATAGATCCAACCCCTATCCTAGTTATTAGAAAGGATGAGTTTACCTTATTGTTCCAAATAGGAATCACTCTCCTAGTCCACTTCCCTAAAATAAGATCTCTTTGAAAGGAAAAGAAATATATACTAAAGTTATATCCTGAAAAATAATTATACATCATTACTTAAATATTTCTATGTTCTGTGACCCCACCTATATGAATATCTCCTCCAATGGTACTGGTTTTGAACCATATAAACCTTATCTTCGTGATGGTCATTTGGATCTTTCCATGAATTTCCCAGAGAGGATAGACACATCCCATGTGCTTGGAGTGGGGGGAGGGACTTTCCCTAAGAGGTCTTGACATTACTTGACAACAGCATAGGACTGCCCATCTGTTACTTTTGCTCTCTCCACATGACCCGTCTTCTGTGAATGTGAAATCCCCTGCCCCCTCTCATGATTACATCAGTATCAGCAGGTTTTCCAAAAATGCAGTTATTTTGTTATATTAGATCAGCAGTTTTTTCACAATTTAGTTATTTTGTAATCATAGATCTTAAATATTTTTGAGAATAATCGAGATATAATTCTATCTGGAGTATTTTCTGTATCCAGAATCATATATGATTCTATATGGCATATTTTTATTCTTTTAGAGGTTCAGCATTTTTAGTAGTTTAGTCCTTTTGGAACTGAATCGGTATTCAATTAATAGTACAGTCCTTTTGGAACCAATTAAGTATTGAATTGTAAGTATTAAGTATTTCTAAAAACAGTAATCACTTAATTCTGAAAGAATGATTTCTAAGAAAAATCATATAGCAGGCATCAAGTTTTTTAATATATTTCTTCACCCTATGATCAGTAACTATGTGAAGTTGTGGTTCAAACACACCCATGAATTATCTGATTTTTCTTCACTTCTTTATTCTATTTTTCTACTTGATTCTTGGATAAATATAAATATATCTGGAAAATTATTGTATCTTTAGTATAAGTTTTGGCTACATAAGGGGTTACTCAAAAAGGCTCAAAGTCTCAAGGTCTTGACAGAGTCTGGCTTTATTGTAAAATTGGATCCCTCTCTTAATAAATTTATTTCTTTTTGCCTTGAAGACTTTGTTTCACTTTTTTGGAAGTCATAATTGGATGATTGGGGTGGGGTTGGTGAGAAAAAGCAAAAAAGGCAAGTAAGTGTTGCTAGATCTTAGAGGTAAGTAAAGGCAAAGAAGCCTAGACGGTAGAAAGGGGCTGGTTTGGAAAGGTCTAAATGCCAATATGAGGATTTTATATTTGATCTTAGGAATCAATGGAGTTTAATAAATGAGGGGGAAAGGGTGACATTAGAACTGTGTTTTAGGGCTATCCCTTTGGTAGGTGAATAAAAGATGGACTAAAGTGGGGAAAGACTTAAGGCTGGCAAGCCAACCAGCAGGCTATTGTAGTAGTCCAGCAAGGAGAAGATGACGATCAGTGCCAGGGATGGCAACTATGTGAGCTGAGAAAAGGAAGGACACATAGATGAGAGATGTTGTGAGAGTAGCAATGGCAAGACTTGGCAACAGATTAGATATACATTCCCAAATCTATCTGATGACATCTTTTCCTCAGCTTCTGGTGCATAATTTGTCACTGGCAATATATAACTAATGATAGCTAGCATTTAAATTGTGCTTTAAGGTTTCCAAAATGCTTTACATATACATATATCCTTTATATGTATGTATAGATTTTTGTATACATGTTGTATACAACAATACTGTGAAGTAGGGGCTATTTTAATCTCTATGTATTGGAACCTGCTTATGTCCACAATGCATTTCTCCAGTGCCCTTTGAATGACCAGCAATTTTGAATCTTCAGGTTGTGGTTTTCCATGATTTGTAGCTATATGGCATTCCTGAAAGAACAGTGGTGGGAAAACTCAAATTTTGGTTTGAGAGAAGCTTGGAGTTGCTAAAAACCCCATCTGATTTTGACAAATGCCATCCAGGATGCTCTGTTCCTCCTATCTGACTCTGGACCAGTTCATTGCTCTTCTGCATTCACTATCTAAGACTTTTGCCCTGATGTATCAGCATTATGCATCAGCCTCCAACTAGGCATTCTTAGGATATTAGACTTGAGTTGGAAGAGTCCTGTAAAGCCATCTAGTCTAACTCCCACATTATAAAGATGGCAAAACCAAGGAAGAGAGAGGTTATGTCTCACTAGGAAGTATATAGCAGAGCTTGAATTTGAACTTAATCCTGTATCTGAATTAAGCACTTTTCCCCACAGCACCATGGTTTTCTTGGATGGATGGATAGTGTGACAAGGAAATCACTTTAAAAGACTGATATATATTAATTTAAGGTCGCCAAGGAATTCAGCTATGTAATTCCTAAATGAAAACTCAAGTCAGCCGTCAACCTTTTATAGAGTTTAATTACAAACAGGAGGAAGAAAGGAATTAGAGATATAAAATTTTAAGGTTTACAATAGGGAGACCTTTGTTGAATTGATTATTGCTTTCATTAGGCTCTTTGATGTTCTGGGGTTTAAAACAATCAGCAAATGGAAATAACTGGAAGATCTTATCATGTATGAGGCATAGATACCTCTTCCATTTTTATTCTGCACAGAATCCTTGTATTTAAAAGTGTTAACCAGTTTAGAAGATATCTGTGATTTTTTTCTCAAAGTAAATAAGCTCTAAGTATTCCAAAATGTGAGACATCAAAGTACCCTGCTTCTCTGGGGGAACTTGGATAAATGTAGAACTATGAATAAATGGAAGTTGGGTGTTAGGTACTAAGGAGGAGACTAACACAGATGGGGCAAACTTGTTGAATTTTTCCCTACTCTTCTGTTAACCCAAACCCCAGGGGCAGATTGTTAATGAGTAGGTTTAGAAATCCCCATTGCTTCCAGAATTCCATAGTTCTTACCTTTCCTTTTATTCCTTAATGGTGAGTTCTTTGGAGGTCCATCTGCTGCTAGATCCCCCACGTTGGCTTGGAGGAAGAAGGGTCCAACCTGGGGAATAAAGTATGAACTCTTGGTGAGGAGATTTTCAAAGATTTCCTTGTACCTTAGTCTTCTAGTGGTTTTCTTCAGTTTCAGGAATATAAGGGAGGCTGGGTAAATTTATGTGCTTTCTAGTGATTTGGATCCCCAAGATATTTAGAGGTGCCAGTGAGAGCTTTCTGCTTACTTTACTTTTCAGCATCAGCAACAGGGGCACCAAGCAGGGTTTCCTCCAGTCTGAGTTTAGCCAGAGCTCAAGTTTTGCATCTGATGCTGGGTGAGAGTCCAGGTTAGATATGGCAGTCATCCCAGTATCAATGCCCTGAAGATAAAGGATCATTCTTTGCAACAACCATTTAGACTCATGGCAGCAAAAACTGAACTAAGGATTTATATGGCAGTGATTGTAGGACATGAAGTTGGTGGGACCAAAACTTTGTAGGAATATGAGCTAAATTATGATCTTCCCCACCACCACCCCAAGTCCAAGATAGCATAGTTATGATTAAGTCCCTGAGATGAGGGTAATGTTTATGCTTTGTTCCTGTTAATATCTTTCAAGTAGCTATTACTTTGAAAAAGTTAATCAATGTTAAGTAGTTCAATAAAACTGGGATTCTAGTTACAGACCCTTAACAAATGAGGGTAACATAACCAATGGGGCTCAAGGCAATGGCAGACAGAAGATATACTCTCCCTCAGCTCCAACCCCTTAAAGTACTCAAAAACTCTAAGGAGGCTGTAGCAGACCTGGCCCTGAGACAGTGGGATCAGATCTGTATAAATGTTTTCCCGAGAAGAATGTAAGCTCCATGAGGCCAGGGACGTTTCATTTTTGTTATTGCATCCTAACTCTCTACTATAATGCCTAGCACATTCATAGTAATAAGAGCTGGTTGTATTGAATTCCATGCCAGAGAGGGTGTTAGTAAAAGGCACACTTTTCAAAAGTTAATAGATAGTTGTATGATTCAGTTACCTAAATATGGGAAGAGTCAGTTCAAGAATACTTGCATCCTACAGAGATGATTATAATGTTTTGACTGTCATTGACTTGTGGAAAATGGGACCGTACAGAAAAAACCAACAACAAAGTAGTGAAGGAATGACTGAATTTTTTACATCAGTTGCTTCTGTGTCCTGTTGGACAAATGATAACATTTTATCTTTCTGCCATGGGATCCAATAGCCTCTGACCTTCTAGGTCTCCTTTTTCTACCCTCTTATTTCATTTAGAGAAATGAGTCCTATTTTTTGTCCTCTAGAAGTTAGGAAGCAGGGGCAGCTAGGTGAATCACTGGATAGAGTGCCTGCCTGGAGATGGGAGTTCTTGAGTTCAAATCTGGCTTCACACACTTCCTAGTTGTGTGATCCTGGGCAAGTCACTTAACCCCAATTGCCAATTCCTTAATTTTCTTCTACTTTGAAACCAATGGTATTGATTCTAAGAGAGAAGGTAAGGGTTTTAAAATAAATCTAAGGGGTAGAGTAGAGGCTGATGGACAAACTTATTCAAAGAATCTTTGGAATGGGAAGGTATATAAGATGTCATCTAGTCCAACAAATTAATAAATAAGCAATTATTAAGTACCTACTATATTCCAAGCACACTGGGCATACAAAGACATAAAAGAAATAGTTTTTTGCCCTCAAGGGTGGCATTCTATTCATAAGACAGAATGCTCATTAATATATTTATATAAGGTAAATTTTTTTATTGGGGGACACAGGTGGGAAAGACAAGGTTTCATATAAAAGGGGTTTTATGAGCAGAATTTTGAAGCATTCCAAACAGTTAAAGCCAACCTCTTCACAAATGCCTCTAGTGATGATGGGACATTCATGATTTTACTCAGGCATCCCATTCCCTTTTTGGGATGGTTCTCATTGCTAGGGCATTTCCCCTTATATTGAATGAACAACTATGGATGTTAATATAGTACTTCAAAGTAATATCAACTGAGCCTCGAAATATTCTACAGATATTATTTTATTTCCATTTTATAGATAAGAGACCTGAAGTCAAGGGACCTAACCAGTGTCACACAGCTAGTCAGGATCAGAGGGAGGATTTAAAATCAAGACTTTCTGATACCAAGTCCAGAATTTTTTGCTCTAAATCTTCCTCCTATTGGCAGAATTATATCCTATAGGGCCTCCTCCCTGGAACTTTCAATATTCAGTGTCCTTGTTGAAGCTACTAGCAAGGTTCCTCTAATATCAAGAGTAAGAGTAAAGAATATCTTTCCATCATGGTTTCTTACCTTCTCCTTCTAGGTCAGGGATATAGAATTCAAGTCCTTTGGCTTCACCTTAGATACTAGCTCCATAATTTAACTGAGAAACTAGGTATGTTCAGGTGATGAAAACTTTGTAGTATCCAAAATAAATACATCAATTCAGTTATTATCATTATCATTATTATTGGTTGATACCTGATGCATTCTTTTATCACCTCTGTGAATTGGGAAAATCCTTGAGAATCTCTCTAGGTCTCAGGTTTCTCATTTGTAAAATAAGAGGACTTTATTAGATGCCTTCTGAAGTCCCTTCCAGCTCTACGATTTAGAGTGTATCTCAGTTTCCACTTCCCTTTATCCTCTTTAGTCAGAGCTGCCCTGAGATTTAATCTTTCCATTTTGGGGTAACCAATTTATGGAACTTAATGTTACAAATCTTACCTAAGAACATCTGGTTTTACCAGATCAAAGTCTAAATGGATAGGGGAATGGAAGTCATCCAACTAAATCACTTAGTGTAAATTTATTAACAAACCAATTTTCAGAGTCGACTGGTTATTGGTCTGGAAAAGTCAAAGGGAGAGAACAGTTAAACTGGAGACTCAAGAAGGAGGGGATATAAACCTAAGCTATGCCTTGGGGTAGTTAAGACTTTACGTTGCCAAATTTTCAATTCAAGGATAGCTGAGGGAACTCCTGACCTTTGAGGCAGAGGTATTTTGGTGTCTGGTGTCGGGTGGTAAGAAAGGAAAACCCTGAGTGGCTTCCTTGGCTGGGGGTGGGCAGTCCATATAAATAGTGTGAGCCAGGCGCCTTGTGGTATTTCACACTATTTATGATTTAGACATTGCCCAGGGATGATTTAGCCTTTCCTGTCCTGACGTTTCTTGTGCTATGTTCTTTCTAAATAACAAGGAAAGGGAGAAAGAAATAAAATAAAGGCACAGCTGGACAATAAATTATAGGATGCCAAGGAGGAATACAAGTGTCCCTTATTTCTTATAGCTATCCTTTTGTACCACACTCCTAGTTCCAAGACCCTGAGGCCTTTTGGGTAATAGCTGATGGAAAGAAGAATGGGTTTTCACAGATTAAGACCAGAAAATGAATTAATGAATGAATGGAAAAGTATTTATTAAGCACTTACTATGTGCACAACAGTGTCTTTGAGAAGTAGCATTGTATAATGAATAGGGCTTTGGACTCAGAAGGACCTCGTCCAAATCCTACCTAAGTTTTTTACTAGCTATGTGTCTCTAGACAATTACCTGATTTCCTTTTCTTCAAAATTGGGGAGAGGGTCAGTGTGGTGGTGCATGACCTTCAAGCACCCATCTAGCTCTAAATCTATAAACCTAATTAGCACCTGAGCCATTCCCTGCTCCAAGATATGACCCTTGATTCAGCGTGAAATGCTTGATAGATTGGAGAAGTATACATAATGGGATGAACAGAAAAGGAAGGGGAAGTTGAGGCAGCTTTCAGTCCCCTCCACATCAGCCCCAGTGGATTCCATTTTAGTCTATATGGAAATGACTCGCATTTGTATATCTGACCCACTCTCAGCTCCCAGTCTGGCACCACCAAACCCTTATTGGACATTTTTAGTTGAATATCCCATATGTTCAATATGTCCAAACCAGAATTCATTATTTTTCTGCCCAAACCCACCCCTCTCCCCAATCTTCCTATTTCTGTCAAGGGCTCCGCCATCTTTCCTGTCTTGTAGGTTCACAATTTTCAAGTCATCGTCAATTTGCTTCTCCTTGTCCCACATAGCCAATCAGTTGCCAAATCTCATAAATTGTGCCACCATAATGGTTTGTACATCTGTTACCTTCTTTTTACCCACATGGCCATTACCCTAGCTCAGGCTTTCACCATTCCTTGCCAATGATTTGAATAGTCTAAATTGGTTCCCTGCCTTAAGTCTTTCCCTTCTCCAATTTGTATTCCACACAGTTGCTAAAGGGACATTATGAGTAGGTTCCTACTTAATAAGCTCCGGTGGCCTCTCAGTTACTTCTAAGGTCAAATACAAACACTCTCTTTGGCATTCTGGGCATGGGGGAATGGGCACAGGAATTGGAGAATGCCACGTGTGAGGAACAGAGAAACTATCCCAGAAGAACATTGGGAGAAAATGAATTTCATACCACCAAACAGAATTAGCCAGTCTTTCCTGTACTATTAATCAATCAACAGATTGAATGCCTATTATGTGCTTGGTCTTCCCCCCCCCCCTCCATCCCCAACTGTTTAATGCCTTTTTATTGTGGAATGACTCATGTCCTCAGTGAATCGCTATAATTAGGTAAGTGGTCTTAGTCTGGACAGTTAGAAAGTGAAATAGTGATACAGAAGAATTACAAGACTTACTTCCAGTTTATAAGGAGTTCATAATACAGCAGAAAAGGCCAGATTCAGGTAGATAAAATGGTGAAAAAGGTGTTGTTAAGTATTACCTTATTTGGTCCAGCTCATAAGTACTAGAATAGTTTAGATGAAGGGCTGGAGTTGCTGGAGAAGGAGGCAGAAAAAGATAAATACAATTTAGGCAGGTAAGAGAAAAGGATGAGGACACTACAGGTGCAGTGAGTTAGAAGAGAATGAGTTTGCAGGTGGCACAAAGCTGGGAAGGATAGCAAATAATGAGAGATGGAATTCAAAAGATGATCACAGGCTAGGATGCTGGGTTGACTCTGGAAAGATGAAATTTAATTGGGAGAAAGTCTTAACTCTTCAAATGCAAGATAGGCATGGCTAGGTAGTTGTTTATTTGCAAAAGATCTGTTGACATCAGAGGGTTGAAAATTCAGTATGAGTCAACAGTAGGACAAAGGCAGCCAAAACCCCCCCCCAACAAAGCAACCAGTGCTATCTTAGATTGTATAAAAAGAGGTTTAGAGTTCAGGAATAGGAGGATCACATTACTTATGATATTTTGCCTTTGGCAGACTATATTTGGAGTTTTGTGTTCAGCTCTAGGTACCATATTTGAGCATCCAAAGCAGAGCAACCAAGATGGCAAAAGCCTTCAACTTTAGGTCATATGATGATTGGTTGAAGAAAACAGGATTATATATATATACACACACACATGTATATATATATATATATATATATATATATATATAATTTTATTGATTAAATAAGAACATTTTTCTATGGTTAGATGATTCATGCTCTTTCTCTCCCCTCCTCCCACCCCTCCCATAGCCAGTGCACAATTCCCCTGGGTTTTACATGTCATTGATCAAGACCTATTTCCATATTATTGATATATGCCCTAGGGTGATCGTTTAGAGTCCACATCCCCAATCATATCCCCATCCATCCATGTGATCAAACAGTTGTTTTTCTTCTGTGTTTCCACTCCCACAGTTCTTCCTCTGAATGTGGATAGCATTCTTTCTTATAAGTCCCTCAGAATTGTCCTGGGTCATTGCATTGCTGCTAGTAGAGAAGTCCATTACAATCAACTGTGCCCCATTGTATTTGTCTCTGTACAATGCTCTCCTGGTTCTGCTCCTCTCACTCTGCATCAATTCCTGGAGGTCATTCCAGTTCACATGGAATCCCTCCAGCTCATTAGCACAGTAGTAGTCCATCACCAACATATACCACAATTTGTTCATCCGTTCCCCAATTGAAGGGCATCCCCTCATTTTCCAATTTTTTGCCACCACAAAGAGCGCAGCTATGAATATTTTTGTACAAATCTTTTTCCCTATGATCTCTTTGGGGTATAAACTCAGCAGTGGTATGGCTGGATCAAAGGGCAGGCAATCTTTTAAAGCCCTTTGGGCATTGGAAAACAGGTTTATTTAACCTAGAAAAGACTTAAGGACATGGTATTTCTTCTCGAATAGTTAAGGACTATCATATGGAAGAAGGATTCAATTTCTTCTACCTGTCGTTGGAGGTCAGAATTAGAGAGAATGGGTAGAAGTTAAGGTGAGACAAATTTAAACTTTTGATAGGGAAAGATTTCCTAAGACTTAGGGATGTCTAGAAGCATGATGGGATGCCTTAGGAGCTTAGGTTCTCCTTCTCTGGTCTTTAAGTAAGGCTATATAACTACTTGTCAGACATTTGTTGGGAGAATACTTCTTCATATATGGAGTGGACCAGATGGTTGCTAGGGTTCCTTCATGCTCTGAGATTCCCTGATTCTGTGAATAAGGAGACTTTTGACATGTTTACTGGACAGCATCAAGTGTAATGTTGGGGAGTAGTTAGAAATAAAATTGTTGGGATGAGTTTGTAGAGAGCCTTGAAAGTCAGACAGAGATTTTTAGATTTGATATAGCCAGAAGTAAGACATAATTGAAGGCTCTTAAGCAGAGCAGTGATATGGCAAAAGGGGTATTTAAGGAAGATTAATCTGGCAGCAGTTTGAAGGATGAATTGGAAGGGGAGGTTGTTTTAATAATATAGATGGGAGGTTGTCAGGGCCTGAACAAGAGTGGTGGCAGCTGAATGCAGAGGAAGAGACAGATACGAGATATTTCATAGGAAAAATAGACAGGATTTGATGACCAAAAGGAAATGAAAGACAGGGATTTATCTCATGTTTTGAGCCTGAATGATTGCCTAAATAGTATCCAATCCAATCGAGTTCAATATTACTAAATGCTTATTGTGTGCTAGGCATTGTGCTGGGTATTAGGGACACACAAATTTTAAAAAAAGTGTCCTTGCCTTTGTCAACATGGAATCTAGAACCCCAAGCTTGTAGCCTAGTAAGATCTGATGAACCCCAAGTTTTAGGACTAGCTGGTAAGTTGGAGACCCCAAAGCTTGTATATGTTCCCTATTCCTGAGAGATTCCACCCTGAAGGGAATCCTAGGCTAGCAGTTTCAGACTGAATAATGGACCACAATAGACAATCCACTTGAGGTAGAGGCAAAGCCCAAACCAAGGGACTCTTCTTGTCTCCAGAAGCCTCTCTCACTGTATTACACCCTCCTTTTGAGGATAGAACTCAGGACCTTTAGCTTATCCTGCCTACTGGGCTAAAGAGTCACTTGGCTTGGGCTTAGCCTCTGCCTCAAGTGGATTCTTTCACCTGAGAGTCCATTATTCAGTCTGAAACTGCTAGCCTGAGATTCTCTTCAGGGTAGATTCTCACAGGAAGAGGGAACAAGTACAAGCTTTGGGGTCTCCAACTTACCAGTTAGTCCTAAAACTTGGGGTTCATCAGATCTTAGGAGGCTACAAGTTTGGGATTTCTAGAATCCATGTTGACACCTTCAAGGAGTTTACATTACAATGAACAAACACAGCATGAATATAGAGAAGTAAAACACAGGTATCCCTTCCACACTACAGGGCTTAGGGGCACAGCATCCCTGTAAATCTGCATAAAATTTTTATCCCTCTCTTCATACCAGAGAAGAATTCTGAATTTTTCTTCTTTCTTTTATGGGGTGGGTACAGTACCTCATTGTAAAATTTCAGTTAAGAATTTGGTCATGGGCTTTTTTTATGCATTTCTGAGTTTCCCAACTTTTTCTGAATTGTCTGCTGGCCTTTACATGTTGTCAACTGCTTGCAAAAAAAAAAATACCCCCAAATTCCCACTTAATTTCTCATGCCTACCCAAGATATATGGAAACCGTGATGGGGAAAGTCTCAACATGGAAGGGACACCTGCACTGATATATAAAGCACTTGTCACTTGAAGTATTAATAAAGTGTTCTCATAGGAGATGCTATACCTTCTGAATCCTGAAGGAAGCTAGGATTTTCAAGAAACAGAGAAGGAAGGAAATAAGCATTTATTAAGTGACTACTATATACCTGGTGCTATACTTAGTGCTTTACACACATCTCATTTGATCCTCACAACAACTCTGGGAAGTGGGTGCTATTATCACTCCCATTTTCTAGTCAAGGAACCTGAAGTTAAGTGGCCAGGCAAATGACTGAGATCTGAATTGAATACAAATCTTTCTGTCTCCAAATTCAATGGCCTATCCACTGCCCCTTGTATGTTTCAGACCATGTGCGAAGGCATTAAGTTCAGAAAATAGTAAGAATGTCAATTTGGGTGAACTATAGAATGCCTCAAGAGGATGGTGAAATATATCTGGAGAGGCAGACTGAAGTCAGATGGGAAGAGTTTTGAGGGCCATTGAGGAATTTGTATTTTATTCAAGAAAGAATAGGGAAATACTTGAGTTCTTGAGGAAGGGAGTGACAAGATTCCCTCTTTACTTTATGCACAGATTTTGCCAGCTATGTAGAAGGTTCCTTGCTGGCTGGGAGGAGGATGCTATAGAATGCCTGGAAATCAGGAATCCAGTTAGGAGGCTTTAATTCAGGCTAGAGGGGATGGGAGCCTCATCTCCTATGGTTGCCATATTGGTGGGGAAGGTGGAAAATGCAAGAGATTTTGAGAATTGGAATCAATAAGGCTTGCAATAGATTAGATATCAGGGTAGAGAAGAGCCAAAGATGGCTGAAATTGTGAACCAGTCTGTACAACTGAGACCAATGTGATACCTTCAGCAGAAATTGGTAAAAGCTTGAAGGACATGTTTAAAGAGGGAGGCTTTGGAGGTTTTTTGCGTCTGCTACTACTGGGGAAATCTTGATGGCTTCAACTTAAAACATTAAGTTTATAATTACAGTTCAGGGAAAAGAGCTCTGGAGTCCCAAGGTCCTGAGTTCAGTTCCTGCTCTGCCTTTTGCTTCCTGAGTGACCTTGGGTAAGACACTCAATTTCTCTCAACCTTAGTTTCTAATCTGTTAAAGAATAAGATTGGCCTTTATAACCTTTCAACTAGGTACCATTCATTTTTAAATCTACAGTTTCATAGTCCCATAGTGGGCATCAAAAATAACATTAGAGACAAATGACTAAAGACAGGCCCAAAATGGAGAAGTGAATTTATGTTATTCTTAAAGCAGAAGGTCACCACTGATTTAAACTGAAAACTTCCAACATCAATTGTTTCTTTTGCTTCCTTCTCCTTCTTTCCTTCCTTCCTTCCTTCCTTCCTTCCTTCCTTCCTTCCTTCCTTCCTTCCTTCCTTCCTTCCTTCCTTCCTTCCTTCCTTCCTTCCTTCCTTCCTTCCTTCCTTCCTTCCTTCCTTCCTTCCTTCCTTCCTTCCTTCCTTCCTTCCTTCCTTCCTTCCTTCCTTCCTTCCTTCCTTCCTTCCTTCCTTCCTTCCTTCCTTCCTTCCTTCCTTCCTTCCTTCCTTCCTTCCTTCCTTCCTTCCTTCCTTCCTTCCTTCCTTCCTTCCTTCCTTCCTTCCTTCCTTCCTTCCTTCCTTTCTTTCTTTCTTTCTTTCTTTCTTTCTTTCTTTCTTTCTTTCTTTCTTTCTTTCTTTCTTTCTTTCTTTCTTTCTTTCTTTCCTTCTTTCCTTCTTTCCTTCTTTCCTTCTTTCCTTCTTTCCTTCTTTCTTTCTTTCTTTCTTTCTTTCTTTCTTTCCTTCTTTCTTTCTTTCCTTCTTTCTTTCTTTCTTTCTTTCCTTTTCTTCTCACTTCCTCTCTCCTTCCCTTCTTTCCTACCTCTTTCCCATCCTTCCTTCTTTCTCTCATTTCAACTTCAAATATAACAAATTGGAATCTTGTTAGTTTAATTCAATTAGGCGAATCTCCGATATGTAAAGAACTAATCACTTCAAAGACTAAATATTTATTTATAGACTAGAACCTTACTTTTGGCCACAGAACAGAATTCCTTATAACCTTGGCCCATCTTAGTTTTAAGATAGGGATTTCAGTGACTGAAGTACCAAAAAACTCTAGCCAAAGCAATTTTGCTTTAAAAAAGTTTCTTGTAGGATTTTCTAATAGCACGAACCTCAAAGGCAGCATTATGGTGAATCCAAACATCTGAGTATGTGTTTCATTCTTTGGACACTCATTAAGCATGTATTATATTCTAGGCATTGGCAATACATAAACAAACTAAGTCACAAACCCTCTCCTAAAGGACCTTATAGTTTAGCTTTAAATGATGTATACCATAAAACCTCTATTGATCTGAATCCAGTCAGTCAGAATCCTGAATTAAATGGGGGTTTCCCCTAGTTCTTAACTTTTAGAGAGAGAGAAAAAAACAGCAAATGACATAAAATTTATTTTTAAAATCCACCCCCAGGGCACACCTGGGGTTGACATAGGTTTAGCTCAACTCCTTAAACACCTATTATAGTTAGGGTATCTCACAGTGAGAATTCTTATTCAGAATGATGACCCTGAGGCACTACAAGAATTTCAGTCATCCAAAAAAGAAAAATGCAATTACTCTCACTAAACTGTGCTTATTAAAACAGGAAAGTGGACTCAGTCATTTTAGAAAGATTTTCAACAAGGATTTTTGGGTTAATCCTGAGTCAACCAAAAAGCTTAATCAGAACATTCCAGCCCCCAAGCCTCCTAGTTAATCTTTTACAT
Organism: Monodelphis domestica; assembly: GCF_027887165.1. Classification (NCBI taxonomy): domain Eukaryota; kingdom Metazoa; phylum Chordata; class Mammalia; order Didelphimorphia; family Didelphidae; genus Monodelphis; species Monodelphis domestica. The sequence continues at coordinate 35,857,478 of NC_077233.1, read as the reverse complement.
GAATGTAATGGGAATCCCATTCAATTATGGAGTCCCACTGCTTCTTGAGTTCAACATAAGCAGCACACTTAGCTTGCGCACTCATGCAGTGTATTTTCTACTAACAGACGAGGCAGGACTTATAAGTAAAATAGCAAAGGATTTAATTGAGACTGAATTCTAAATAACAGAGGAAACACACAAAAAACATTCTCAACTCTTTCCTTCCCTCCCCCCACCCCTGCTCAGAAATATGTACACTGTCTCACAAATGCACACAGGAGGAGGAAAGAGCACATCCTTGAAAAATTCAGGCACTGGTGTAGCTAGTTTCCTCATCTGTAAAATGAGCTGGAGAAGGAAATGGCACCCCATTCCAATCTTTGCCAAGAAAACCCCAGATGGGGTCACAAAGAGTCAAATGTGATTGAAAAAAATAACTGAAAAACAAATTCCCAACACTTAATGTAATTCTTTATATGTGACAAGCATTTAAGAAATTCATTTTTTAAAAAACGAAGTATTGAACTAGACATCCCTCTTTCAGCTAGAGTGGACTCCATTGCTTCTTGTCTCTACCCTATATCCATTCTTATTCATGGTGAGAAGCTTGTAGGCCTGTTGCCATTGTGGTCATTTGTTGACTTTCCCCACTTTGACCATTGTTCATATGACTTCTTGGATGCCAAGGAGTGAGCACTGTGAAATGGCAAGACCATTGAATATGGAACCATTGGACTTGAGTCTGAATTACAGTTCTGTCATTTACTAGCATTTGGTGTTGGGTAAGTCACTTAACATCTCTGTTGCTCAGTTTCTTCATCTGTAAAATGAGATACCAGATATCTCAAAGGTCTTTTATGTCTATGCTGAATCCAGCTACTACTGCCAGCCCCATAACTACTGCTGTTGCTACTTCTTTGGTTGAAATGCTTTAGTAAAAAACCACCGGGGAAACCAAGTCTCTACTGTGATGTCCTTCCTTCCCCTTTCCACCATCCTTATCCAATAATTGGTCCCCAGTTCTGTTAAATAAATAAATATCAAGTAGTGTTTTACAAAGGGATCTGTACTTCAAGCTATTTCAACTGAAGTACAAACACTTCTTAGAATACCTGAGATTTATTCTTTCTTCCAGGCAGTTAGGAAGTATAGAGTACAGGGCTTGGAATAGGGAAGACTCATCTTCATAAGTTCAAATCAAGTCTCAGACACTTTCTGGGTATGTGACCCTGGACAAGTCACTTAACCCTGCTTGCCTCAGTTTCCTCATTTGCAACATGAGCTGGAGAAGGAAATGGCAAGCCACTTCTATATCTTTGCCAAGAAAATTCCAAATGGGGTCAGAAAATGTTGGACACTGAAATGACTGAACAACCACGTTGGTTCTAAGGAGAAGTGCCTTCAGTCTTAAAGCAGATTCTACATAGCATTGATCAAACCCAGTTCATTTCCAAATGCAATATAGCCACTGGATGAAGACAAAGCCTTTTACTAGACTGGTTGGCTGAAACACCCAGCAAGAATTCTGGCTTACAGACTTCTACTGACATGACATTTTGGTCTTTTGAAACAACAGCATCATTGACTTCACACCTGCCCTAGGTAAGAGAGGATTGGCGGTTCCTCAACCATCCAGAGACCTAGACCAGTTTATCCTCCTCCTTAAATGCCAGCTGGGCAGCAAATAGACACAGAGACTGAGTTTGGTTTCAAGAAGACCCGATGCTCTCAGACACTTCCTAACTGTGTGACCCTGGGCAAGTCACTTAATCCCAGTTGCCTAGCCCTTATCACTCTTCTGCGTTGGAATCGATATTTGGTATCCCTTCTAAAACAGAAGGTAAAGTTTTTAAAAAATACCTGTTGAACAAAGAATAATCATTATAAACAACTCCTTGTATGACACTGTCATGTCCTGACCCCAGAGGACACAACCAGGAACAATGAATGACTGGAATGTGTAAACAGGTTCATTGAGGCTTGATGTCAAGACATCCTGAACCACCAGAATTTTCCAAAAGTTGAATGGGACAGTGATGTCCCATTGTAAGTCTTCTGGCAGAGGTTGGAAGGCTACTTGTGATATGTATTGTAATGGGGACTCATTTTTGTATGAGTTGGACCAGATGGGTTCTTGGGCACCTTGGTAGATAGAGCACTGGACCCAGAGCCAAGAAGACTCATAAATCTGGCCTCTGACACATGACAGCTGTGTCGCCTAGGCAGGTCACTTAACCCTGCTTGCCTAAGTTTCATTGGTAAAATGAACTGATGAATAATGGCAAACCATTCCAGTCTTTTTTTTTGCCAAGAAAACCCCAAATGAAGTCACAAAGAATCAAAAATAACTGAACTACAACAGCTGGATTTTGGGGTCTTTTCCAACTCAAAAATTCTGTGGTCCTGTGATTTGATGTAATGCTGTTTAAAAAGAGATCTATTTTTCCTCATTCCTGTGCCACCCTAATAAAACTGTTGAAGTCCCTCCTATTGACCAGAGAGAACATGATAGAGAGAAGAGTATATTCTCATGGAATTATGATTTGGATTCAAATCTTGCCTCCTTGCTGTGTGATCCTGAACATATCACTTAACCTTCTCTTCTTAATTTCTTCATGAATAAAATGAAGCCTTGATGCCCATTAAGGCCACTTTCTACCACTAAATTTATGAGACTAGGGTCCTTCCACAACTCTCAATTTATGGCTGAGGATTCTTAGATAGGTCTGCATTGTTTGACCTATTCCTGACAAGTTGAAAAGGGAAATATGCTCTAAAAAAATGAGACGTCTCTAAAAAAAATTGAAGGTCTCTTGGGATGATCTCATAGAGCAAATGAAGAATTTGAAACCCCAATTTTCAGAGCCTCCTACCTCTTGCCTTGATTTCAAGAAGAACAGTCTGGGGCTCAGTAGAGACTTTTGACTCTAAATCCCTACAATGGGAGTTTGTCTCTGAAATCCCAGTGGGGACCATTAGCAGAGCAATTTACAACCCCTTCTAGTGCCACACAAGCCAAAGGCCATTCTGTTATTACAAGGCAGGAGTCCAATGTTGGGAAGAGGCAGACCTGAAAATTAAGGCCCCCAAAGAGGAGGCCTTCCTGAAAGGAGAAAATGGAGAGAAGAAATACCCAGTGTTCAGGCTGAAGAGGGGAGATTTTAGGATGCAGCCCTAAAGCAATTAGGACAACTAGCCCTCTTGTTTTTTTCAGGGCAAGAATTCCAGATGAAAAGGCTATTTTACAGCTCATCTCAACCTAGGGCTATAGGGAGAATATACAGGCATGGTGTAGACCGACAATCAACTCCATATGTGGAAAAAGGCTCTGATGCTTCCAGCTCCCCACAAAAATGTTGTGATTAATCATGCTAAGAACAGCAATTAGATCAAATAAAAGCAACATGTTAAAAAACGGGAGTAGGAGGTAATATGAATATCATTAATGAACATGAGTTTCAATTTGGTAATGTTTTCTCAAGCCTGCTTGAAACGTGTCAAACAGACTGAACAGAGAAGAATGTGGGATTTGCTGGGAAACATTCTGGTTGGAAGCTGAAAGAGAGGAGGTTGGTGATGAACCAAGAGGTTCGGAACAGCCATCATCAGTGCAGAATTTCCCAGGTGACCGCTGAACTTTGGCATGGAGAAGAGCAAAGCTGAGGTAGCAGCCAGGTATTGAGTCGATAGGATGTTGGGGTTGGAACCAAGAAAACCCAAATTCAAATCCTGTCTCCAACATATCATAGCTGTGTTACGATGGGTAAATTCCTCCCTCTATCTCAGTCTCCCTAATTTTATTATGTAAAAATAGGGATAATAGTAGGACCTGTCTTTCAGGGTTTTTGTGAGAATAAAAAAATATTGGATATTATTAATTATGGCTTAAAAATGGAAATGATTCAGTAAAGAAGTTTCAAATGGGAAGCATCAAATGGGAAATTCTCCATCTTTCTCCTCCTTTTCTTCTTCTTTTAAAGCTCTGGTGTCAATGGAGATGGAGATTCTAAACATTGCTAATTCCTTTCACAGTGAAGGACTGTTTGAAAAGAAATACTGTTGGGGTCCATGAAGTGTGTATATGGAGCAAACTGTATAGATAATAGGAGAGGCTGGAGCATAGACCCTGACTTGGGGGACTGGATTCATCTGGATCTGTTTATTTCACTTGGGGTAGATATGCATGAATGTGTATATGTATGTGCATGTGCATGTTCAACCTACTTGCTTTGAAAATTGAATTATACAAAAACAATACAACATAAAAAAGGACAATAGATTCAATTAGCAAGCATTTATTATCTATCTACAATGCACTAGTACCTATCAAGGCACTAGGGTTTCCAAGACAAACTTTAACCCTGAATAGGTTATTTAAAAAAAACAACAACATGTAAAGAAGGAGAAACAAGTGGTTCAGTGGATGGGGATCTAGACCTAGAGATGGGACTGATCCTGGATTCAAAATTGACCTCAGACACTTCTTAGCTGTGTAAACTTAGGCAAGTCATTTAACCCCCAATACCTAGCTGTTATGGCTCCTCTGCCTTGGACCCAATACATAATATTGATTCTAAGATGGAAGGTAAGGGTTAAAATGCTCATCATTTCTTACCATGCAGTAGTATTCCATCACAATTCTTTATCACTTGTTTAGCTATTCCCAACTAATGGACATTTCCTCAATTTCCACTTCTTTGCCACCACAAGGAGAACTGCTATAGAGCACACATTATCTTTTCCTTTTTTCCCTAGTTATTTAAGGAAATAAACTGAATAGTGGTATTGCTGGGCCAGAAGTTATATCCAGTTTTTTAACTCTTTGGCCATAATTGGGGGAGACAATAGCCATATAAGACATACACACACATTTAAAAATGGGTTGAAAGGTAATTGGTAAGGAAGGAGAACTAGAAAAAGTTTCCTAAACAAAATGGTCTTGGTCTAGCTCTTGAAGAAAACCAGAGATTCCAAGAGGCAGAGCCGAGAACAATAAACAAAACAAAAAAAGCAAGTGAGATGGCATAGTTAGTTCTCCAGCAGTTAGGAAGTTAACATTTCTGTAGTTGAACACTAAATTTAGCTTTGAGTTTCAAGGGAACTGAAAAATGGAAACACGTTACGTGATACAATTTTTATTGTCTGATCAAATGAATGAAACAAATTCCTCAGAAGAAACAAAAATTTCCTGGCTTTGAATTCCAAAGGAACCCAACCAGATGTGTATTCAGTCTGGTCTAGTGACATGGGTCAGAGGACTAGAATTGTACCAAAGCTGAGGAAGCTAAAGCCTTGGGATATTAAGTTCTTTGCCCACATACTATGTGTTAAGCTCTGGGAATTTAAATAGAAAATCAAGACAATCCCTGCTCTCAAAGAGCTCGTATTCTAATAAGTCAGTGTTAAGGAAGAAAACACACATTTATTAAGTACCTACTATGTGTCAGACCAAGTTAAGTGCTTTACAAATATTGATTTGATCCCTCAGCAACTCTGTAAGGGAGATTCTATTATTATCCCCATTTAACAGTTGAGGAAATTGAGATAAACAGAGGTCTGGCTCAAGATCACACAGCTAGTAAGTGGCTGAGGTCAGATTGAACTCAGATCTTCCTGACTCTGGGTTCAGTTCTTTATTCTACTGTACAACTTAGTTGTCTCAACATGATAGGGACTATGGTCTAAGAAAACTGGATATGTAAGAGCAGACCATGTTGTGAAAGACTTTGAATACTAATCAAATAATTCTATATTTGATCTTGGAGATAATAGGGGGCCACTGAAGTTCAATGTGTGTGTGTGTGTGTGTGTGTGTGTGTGTGTGTGTTGGGGGGGGTCATATTTCACATCTGGCTTTTAGGAAGACCAATATGACAGCTGAATGGAAACACGTTTGAGGTGGGGAAAGTCAGGGGAACCAATCCATGGCCCTAGCAATAATCAAATTGAGGTGGTAAGGGTCTATACTAGTTTTTGGTAGTTTCAAAGGAGAGAAGGAAACCGATACAAAAGATATTATGAAGGTAAAATCAGTAGGTCAATAGGTTGTGAAGCCCTCATCAGGCACAGGGGAGATCAGAAAGGAAGAGGAGGAGAAAGATTATTAATGAAGTTTTGAACATATTTAGTTTAAGGTGGCTATAAGACTTGCAAAGAGAGTTGTCAATATACAGTGGGAGATTCAAGTCTGGATGTTAGGAAAGAGGTTAAGGCTAGATGAGTAGATTTGAGAATCTACTTATTGAAACCTTTTTATTTGAGGAACAAAGATATGAATTTAATTTATGGGAATGGATGAGATCACAAAGTAAAACAGTATAGAGGAAAGAATTCAGTCACATAGACATTTATTCAGGACCTATGACATACCAGGCACTGTGATAAGCACTGGGGATATAATAATAAAAAAAGAAAGACAGTCTCTGCCCTCAATGATACACAAAAAAGGGAAATGATACACAAAAAGAAGCTGGAAAGTGGGGAGAGTAGCACTGGGGACATCTTATTTTGTGACTTTGAAACAAGACAAGGTAGCAGATGCCATGTGTGATAAGTGGTGCGATTTGAGAGTCCAATTTTTGCCCTAAAGAAAGGATGGCATTGGGAGGAATTTAGTACTCTGTCCTGTAGCCTTCCAAACAGAGGAGAGAGGATTGGGAAGAACGTGAAATCAATGAAGACTTGAGTCAGCAGCAAGGGAGTGAGTTTAGAAGTGATGAGCTTATCTTGGGAGAGACATTTTATTTCTTGGACTTGAAATAAATCAGGGCAGCAAATGCAAAGTAGAGGCCCAGGACAGAGGCATAGGGGATACCCACATTTAATGGGCATGATCTAGATGAAGATCTAGCAAAGGAGTCTGAGAAGGAGTGGTCAGACAGGAGAATAAGGATAGAGTAGTGTTATAGAAACCCAGAGAGAAGAGGGTAAAAAGGGTGAGGGTAATCCATAATGTCAAAGCCTATGAAGAAATCAAGAAAGATGAGGATTGAGTCCCTCTCTTCCCCACCCAATTAGTTATGGTAAATAAAGATCACCAGTAACACTGGAGGGAGCAGTCACAGTTGAAAGAAGACACAACTATAGAGACTTAAGAAGAAAGCAAGAGGAGAGGTCACAGTGAAGTCACTCAATATAGCCTCAAGAAATTTATTGATAAAAGAGAGGAAATCTATGAGATGAGGGCTTGTGGAGATGGACAGATCAAGGGAAGGTTTTTTAAAGATGAAGTAGATAAGGGCATTTTGTAGGCAGCAAGAAAACAGGCTACAAGGAAAGCTAGAAAATAAGTGTAAGGAAGGGATGATTGAAGGAACAATCTGTTGGATGTAATAGATGATATTTTGAGGGTGTATATTAATGGATACTAGATAATCAGATATGTTTATGATCAGATAGTTATTTCCTTTTGCCTAACCTCCTCCCTTTTCCTCCCTCTTCAGAAGCCTTTCAGCCTCCTTTCCCCCCTTCTTCAGTCACTCAGTGTGAGCTATGAAGTTTCACTGAAATAGTTCTTAATCTTCTTTGTCAAATAAGGGATTTATTTGGGGAAGACAGGGTAAGGGTGGAGGATAAGGTAAGAGGGGTAGGATATTCCTATTCTCTACAGTGAATGTTGGATTGGAGGATATTGAGACAAATGGCAATTTGGTCACTAGCATGAAACACAATCAGTCAGAGAGATATGAGGACAACTGTCTTTCTTCTTCTTCCTTCAAATCAGCCAGGTCACCTCCAGCTTGATTATCACAAGTCCCAGAGATAAACAACCAACTTCCTCCTTCAGTTCAGCCAGAAATCCAAGACTTTCTTCAGGTCCCTACCATCAGCTTCCAAAGACCAGAAAAAACAGTTTAGCAGTTGGCTCTTGCCTCCAACTGTTTCCCAGTCACATTCCAAATGGAATCTTCATTTGACTGACAGATGATCCATCTCTAGCTTCTTGTCTTGCTGCATGCATGCCTCTACCACATGGAGAAGATGAGACAGAATGGGATCACTTGCAGGGTGAAAGGGCTGGGCATTGGTAAGAAGAAAGACCCCCACTTCATATGAGATGGATAAAAGAAGAGATGGTGCATCTGAGTGATATGAGATGAGAAGTAAGGGAGAAGAGGGAAATCTTTTTGAACAGACAATTTTTTCAGTAAAATATGAGGTAATGTTATCAGCTGAGAGGGTGGTGGGAGGGAAATTATGGAAGAGTTGAGGAGGGATGAAAAGTTTTTGAAAAGTTGCTGTAGGGGGCAGTTAAATGGACCAATGGATTGAGAACCAAGGTTCAAACCTGGTCTTAAATGCTTTCTGGCTGTGGCCCTGGGCAAGTTACTTAATTCTTATTGCCTATCCCTTACCACTCTTCTGCCTTGGCACCAGCACACAGGATTGATTCTAAAATGGAAGGTAAGGGTTTTAAAAAAAAGTCACTATGAGGAGTGGAATAATGAATTCATTAGAGCACTGAATAAGAGTTGCCTTGCTATAGGGAGGGCTCAGCTGAGGTTGTGTAGCATAAATTTGTAGTGGACCCAGTCACACTTGGCAGACTTTAAAGTACTATGTAGAGCTAGGGCTTAGATCTGCGATCCTATTAGTATGCTGTCATTGTTTTTCAGTCGTGTTTGAGTCTTCATGAATCCATTTGGTGTTTTCTTGGCAAAGTTACTGAAGATTCCTTTTCCAGCTTATTTTACAGATGAAGAAACTGAGGCAAATAGGGTTAGATGAGTCACCCAGGTTGGCTGGATTTGAACTCTGTTCTTCCTGACTCCAAGCTCTGTGCTCTATCCACTGCAGCACCTAGATGTCACTCTTTTAGTATAAGAAACTCCTGAATAAAGAACTTTATCAGTATAGGTTGGATCCTTCTCTGAAACTTATATATCATCTTAGTTTCCTATAACACTCAGAGATTAAGTGGCTTATTCATAAAGAATATTTGTAGACTTTAATGGTCTCTCTCTCCCCCTCCTTCCCTTCTTCCCTATCTTCCTCCCTCTGTCTCTGTCTCTCTGTCTCTGCCTCTGTTTATCTTTTTGTAGCTCTCTGTCAATTATTACTGGTGTGGTTATGACCTCAAAGGAAAAAAAAATGGAGGTGAAAGTGGAAGAATGGATCCAAGGAGAGTTGGAAGGGACCATTGAGGTTATCTAGTGCCAAACTATTTTATACATGATTAAACTACCATATCTGTGATATTAAGTGTGATATCACTTACTAGCCTAATAACCCTATTATTAGGGCAACTAGGTGGTATATTGGATAGAGCATCAAGACCTGAATTCAAATCCAGCCTCAATGCTCACTAGCTGTGTTACCCTGGACAAGTTACTTGACCCTGTTTGCCTCATTTTCTTTGTAAAATGAGCTGGAGAAGGAAATGGCAAACCACTCCAGTATCTTTGCCAAGAAAATCCCCAATGGGGCCACAAACCAGTCAGATATGATCGCAAATGACTAACCAACAACCCTCTCATATAAAGAATTGAATTTAGTGTGGCATGAGCTGGCCTGGATGATGCCAAGCCAACCTTTATGATCACTGCTTCCCTTTCTAGATGGCCGCTCGCCTTCCCAATAATAATATGTTACTGGCAAGGAATCAGCATCAAGCTCACTGGTCTGTCATTTACACACTTTGTTCTCTTTTTATTGCAAATCACAGCATTTGCCTCTCTTTGAGTCCGCTCTACTTCTGTTCTCCACAGTCTTTTCAGGATGACTCCTAGTGGCTTAGCAATCACACCTCCCAGATCTACAGTTAGGTATGGATGTAATTCATTTGGGATGGCTGGGAAGGATTAAGAAACGTGATCTGGAGGAGGCAGAAGGCAGGAAACGGGGGACAGATGATATAAGGCTTGGAAATTGGTAGACAGCCAACCCACTCATGTAGGGACTAACTCAGATGAATAGAGAACCTTGTTTGGCTCCTGCCTTCTATCTGTGGTTCCGTGCATCAGTTTGCAGGGTCTTAGGTGCCCAGCTCCAGTGTCCTCAAAGGAGCAGTCTGCTTCTGTAATAATGAAGCCTTGTTCAATGGCCACCATAGATCTCACCCAAGCCCACAGAAGACAGCCCACAGAGGAGCACGACTCATTCCCCGGCAAGTCTACGGTTTGATCTCTTGGCCCTGTTTGAATGGTTTGGGACTGATGCTGGCTTGCAGGGTGCCATGGACCCGTGTTTTGGGGTCGCACGGTGGACTACAAGGAAAAAAGTGAGTGGAAAAAAAGCCAGAAAAAGATCTCAGGCTGCTATTTCAGGGCATTCTAGCTGCTGTCTTTCTTCCTCAGCTCTTTGTTTCTCTCAAATGCCTGCTGCCTTTACTTGTTCCCAGCAAGACTTCGATTTCTTTTGGCCTCTGGCTAAAGAGGAGTCCGACGGAGTTACCCAGCACTGACTGGTTTTGAATTTGCACAGCAAGGGCTGAATAAAAGTCATTTGTGAGCCACCTTTTCTGCTTTCCGTCCGTCCGTACACTTGCTGAATACTCGCTTGGCTGAAAAGACGATTCTGTTAGCCATTTGAGTTTAATCGTTCATAGGATTACAAGGATTGGGAGGCAGAAGGGAGTTCAGAGATAACCTAGCTCTCATTCTGTAGACTGAGGTCAAGAGAGTTGAAGGGACTTGAGGAAAACTACACAGGGAGTGAGAGTGAGTAGAGGCGACTGGAATCCACTTCCTTGGATTCCAAAGCCAGTGCCCAATGCCACATGGACCAATACTTACTAAGTGGGAGAGGGATGGAAAAGAGTAGAATTCATCCCTGCCCTTTGAAGACCAAATACATGAGCAAACTGAAAAGCATTTATTGAGCTTTTACTATGCACCGGGTACTGTTCTATGCACCAGAAATACAAAAATTAACGGTAACCCTCCTTGCCCTCGAGGAACTTCGCTTCTAATGGGGGGAGATGTAGCTAAGTATGGCGGCCAGGGTGGGAATGTATTGTTCTGGAATGGTTTGTATGAGGGGAGATCCTGGCAAATAGATGAACACATCTTTTCCAGTAGCAATGACAGTATTGATTGATTAAGGTTCTAGATCTCAAGGGGATGGATGGGGCACAGAGGACACATTAGTGGCAAGGCAGTTGGCAGGAATATTGCTCTGGAGTAGCATGAGGCATGGCTGGGGTCCCACTTTGGGATCATGGGCCAGGTGAAGCAGTCACCCATCAGAACCTTAAGACCTCATGGTGGGAGTTCTGGAGCTGAAAGAATTAAATCCTTCAGGGCATGGTTTCCGGTCCAGGTGGCAAAGTAGCTGGTGAGAAGGTGGACAGGGAGTAAAGTGCCATATAGCTGGAGCAGTTGACTGGATACAGTGGTCCACACATGAGGTGCTTAGATAAGCTTAAAAAGCTGTGGAGTGGGACAGCTAGGAACCTAGTGGATAGAGTGCCAAGCCTAGGGATATGATGTTCTGGGTTCAAATCTGGATTTAGATACTTCCAATATGTGTGACCCTGAGCAAATAATTTTATCCCTTTTGCCTAGTCCTTACCACTCTTCTGCTTTGGAACTGAAACACATTATTGATTTTAAGATGGAAGGTAAGGGTAGCTAGGTAGCCTGATAAAACAGTTGATAGAGTTCAGACCTGAAACCTGGAGAACCTGGGTTCAAATCTGGATTCAGATATTCCCTAGCTATGTGACCCTGGACAAGTCACTTAACTCTGATTGCCTAGCCCTTGCCATTTTTCTGTCTTGGAATTGACCAAGATAGAAGATGAGGGTTTAAAAAAAAGAAGTTATGAACTGTGATAGCTAGAGTGTGGGACCTGGTGTCAGAAAGACCTGAGTGTATATCTAATTTCTGGCACTTACTAAGTTATGTGACCCTGGGCACATCACCTTGTTTGCTTCAGTTTCCTCATCTTTAGAATGGGGATAATAATAGCTCTTACCTTCCATGGCTGTTGTGAGGATGAGATGTGATAATGTTTGTGAAGTGCTTTTCAAGTCTAAAAGTGCTACATAAATGCTAGCTATTATTATGCTCTTGTAATCTACTTTAGGAGATGTGATGTGAAATCAAATATTGGAAATGATAGTAATGTTTTTTGGAAGATGGGGCTGACCTATCATTTCAAAGGTAGAGATCAGCAATTCTCAAACTTATTTGGTCTTGAGACCCCTTTGCAACTCACAAAAATTATTGAGGAACACCACCATCCGCCACAAGAATTTTTGTTTATGTGGATTATATCTTTGGTTACATCATATTAGAACTTAAAATGGCTCGGTTATTATGAAAAGAATTTTGAACTTTCAGACTCCTTGAAAGAGTCTTGGGACCCAGAAAGGACCACACTTTGAGAAAAGGGAAATCCAAGGGAAGAAATTCTCTCTGATAATGACAGCACCTACTTTGTAATTTATAGTTTTCGACCAAGTTTTTTGAGTCATCAGGAGTTTGAATAACTTATCTGAGGTCAAGTCTATTGTATGCATTAGAGAGTAGGCTTGAACCAAGGACTTCCTGACTGTAAGACCAGCTCTTTCTCCACTGAACTAGACTGCCTCCCTAAGAGCAACGCTAGCAATGTACAAGCAAGTAGGAGAAATTCAATACATATGGCATTGACATCCTGGTGTAGTGGAATGGTCACTGGGCTTAAAGTCAGGAAGATCTGGCTTCAAATTCTTTCCTACACTAGCTATGTGGAGTTAGGCAAGCCAGTCAATCTCCTTGGAATTCAGTGGCTTTATCTGTAAAATGGCAGGGTTGGATTAGATGGTCTCTAAGCTTCCTTCCTACTCAGATGGAGAGGTGAATCTTGGGGTGTGCCTTGAAGAGAATCTAGGGTTTGGATTGGTGTGGGGGTTTAGAAAAAGGAGGGAAAGAATAAAGACTCTGACAGATATGAACATGAGTGTGTGTGTGTGTGTGTGTGTTTGTATGTGTGTGTGTGTGTGTGGGGGGGGGGACCAGACCAAGAATCAATAAAGGAATCAGTTGGAAGACTGGCCTAACTAGGGCAAAGAGAGCAGTAGAAGACAGTAAACTTAGGTAAGTAAGATGAAGCAAATGGCGGAGGGCTTTGAATTCCTAGAAGGGGAGTTCTGATTTGTTTCAGGAGGCAGATGCATATCCAGAAATTTTTTCACTGGGGGGCAAAAATAGTTGAGTGGGAAGGGCCGAAAATGGTGCTAGGGGGCAGTTAGGTGACTCAATGGATTGAGAGCCAATGAGAGATTGGAAGTTCTAGGTTCAAATCTAGTCTCAGACATTTCCTAGCTATGTGATCTGGTCAAATAATCACTTAGCCTATTAAGGGGGGCAGCTGGGTAGCTCAGTGGATTGAGTGTCAGGCCTAGAGATGGGAGGTCTTGGGTTCAAATCTGGCTTCAGACACTTCTCAACTGTGTGAACCTGGGCAAGTCACTTAACCCCCATTGCCTAGCCCTTACCACTATTCGGCCTTAGAACTGTATTGATTCTAAGGCCGAAGGTAAGGGTTTAAAAAAAAGAAAATGGTGCTAGAATGATGAGACACTGGGGTGGTGACCCAACAGTGATTATGCTGTATAGTGGTACAGACTGATGAAGAGTCAGAGGAGTGGGCAGATGGCGGTTACTGCAGGGAGGAAGAGCCATTCCAGAAGCCTCAGATATCAGAGCCCTAGGTCAAGGGTTTTCTCATTTCAGTTTCTATTAATAAACAATCAGGATCCATTAAAATTTTCCCAAAGTTGGGTATAAGAAAGAAGAAAAACTAGATTTTAGAAAGGTTAGGTGGGTTGTTAGAGGATAGTTTTGAGATAAATCATTGCAATAATTCAGTTATAAGATGGTAAGAATTGTCTGTAGAGAGTAGTGGCTGAATAAATATCCAAACTAAAAAAAAAGAATATTTTTATTAATATCTTTCATTTTTATATCACCTTTATTTACAAATCTCTTCCTAGTCCCTCTACTACTCATCAAGCCATCTCTTTTAATAATAAAAAACAAATAGAAAAAAATCTTCATGCTAAACAATGGACCAATAAAATATAATGGTGTATACAAAGTTCCATACCTATGCTAAAGCTAAAGACATATTTTTTTCTTTCCCTTCTTTGGGGCCAAGCTTAGTCATTTTAATTACAATGGTTTCCATTTGGTGTTTTTGGCATTCTTATGGTGTTTTCCTGACTGTGTTTACTTTGTCAGTTTAAGCCCTTGGTTCTCTGAGTTTTTCATATGCATCATTTCTTACAGTGCAGCAATATCTCATTACATTCAGGTACACAATTAAATTAGCCATCCTCTGATTAATAGGCATCTCCTTTAGCAAATGTCTAATTTTTAATTATCCCTGGTAGAAGAAGATTGGGGTAACAAGTGTGACAAGCCCTATAGGTAAGTCAGCATCTTAAAATTACTCCCCATCATCACTGCCTAGATCAGAGATGCAAAACTAGCTGATCTGACTTTTCATCCTTTTCTTTTTAACTATCTTTGGCTGGAGGACTTAAAAAGTGAGCAGCCAAAATCTAGCGATCTTGAGAATTATTAGAAGTGAAGCCCACAGATAATCCAAAAAAACCTGAATAACCAATAAGTTGATTGTAAAGACTTAGCAGTAACTCATGAAGAATCATCCACACCTCCTCTTAAGAACCAATGTAACCCAGGATTTCTTGCTCCTAGTTATCTTCTCTAACCAGCGGCTCATTTCCCTTTCTTCTTGTTCTCCATTAAATTTTATGTCCTGTTTGTGAGTTTTTCAGATTGTCCAAGGTAGAATTTGATTCAGCTTTGGTCTGGCCTTATTGCCTTTAGGAAATTGGAAAAGATGCCAGATATCTGTTTACCTCTATGATCTTAGATTGTAGGTTGGGACTGTGCAATTGTCTCAGATCCTGGAGTTGGCACTGGTATTGGTGAATCAATACTATCTGTAGATTCTCCCCAAGGTCCTTTATTTGGAGGAAAAATAGAGTTTGGTTCAAGGAAATTCCCAAAACATCTTTCACCCAGAGACAAATCCATAACTAGAGTAGGGCAACAAGGACTGTATTCCAGAGTACCAAAATTTAGAGGGCATTGACAATCCTTATCAATTTCAGCCTAATGATGAGAAAATTTAGGATCTATTAAAAAGAATAATTAAAGTAGGAAGCTATCTAATGATGGTTTGATACTGCAGTAGCCCCACCTGAGTTTCATTTTGTTCTCTCCATCTCCCTTAAGATATCCAAGGGGATCTGCCTCCAGGGTTTTAATTCCTGGGCTTTCTCTTCTATTCTTAACTGAATATGGGTAAGGATATTGATTTGAGAGGACATTCAGTATTTTCCCTGGGCACAAAATCTCTGGTTATGCCCCTCTGATTGATGTATTTTTAGCTATTGGGTATACCTTATCTACTCTCCAGATCCCTACCCCATCCTGCAGCATTCCCTGAGCCTGGCTTCTGAATCTAAATGAAAAGTTTAGATCTCTATATTTGAGTACTGCTGGCTTGCTGGGTGAGCAAAGTGTCCTCACTGCACCAGTAGCTAATTCTCAAAGATGTCATTTGATAGTCCTTTGGAACAGGACTAGCAAAGTAAAAGGTCTTGTGACATACGATTGTAATGGAATACTGTCCTGTAAGAAATGACGAGCAGGTTAACTTTGATGATCAGAATCATCAGATTCTGATCAGATCAGAAATGATCAGAACCAAGAGAACAGAATTTATACAGCAAGAGAAATATTGTTTAAAAATGACCTGTGGATGTCCATTTCCAAAGAAAGAACTGATAAGGAGAAATAAATAAGACATAGTTTTATATATGTATATATCCCTTTGTCAAATGATGCCTTCTCTAGTGGGAGGGGAAGGGGGAGTTAACTGAGTATTTTAATATAACAAACAAATAAGTAATTTTTTAAAAGAGAAGATTAATATTAATTCTCCTTTCACTTGAGGAATGTAAGGTTGAATACTTTGATTTGGGGCAAGTAAAAGATATCAACTATTGACATTTCTGGTTCTTCAAATATTCAATCTTCTTTTACAGCATTATTAACTTCAGTGGAAAGAATGTTGGCTAGAAGCTGAGTTCAAATCCCACCTTTGATGCTAGGTGACCTTTAGGCAAATCATTTAAACTGTCTGGACCTCAGCTTTTATGTATATAAAGTTTACAAGTTCTCTTCCAGCTTTAAATCAATGAATTATGAATTTGGGCATCTGGGATAAATTCCACACAGAAAAAGGGGGGAAAGCAATACAAGACTGTCCTTAGTTAGGGGAAGTGAATCGTAGAGAAATACTTTCCCCCTCCCTCACCCTCCAGCCTCTATATATGCCATGAGATATTCCTTTGTGGGACTGATTGGCTTTAATTTATAGTAGAGGCTCCAAAAAGTCAAGGATTTGGGGAGGGGGTAGAGAAGGGAAAGTGATATTAAAGTAAATATCCTGACAGAAATGGAAAGAAAAAGAGGCCCCATATACATCTCACAGAACCCAGTAAATAAAACATGAAGCTTTTCAACCAGACATTAGAAACCTGACAGTCATCGTTGCTTCCCTCCAAAGTCAAAGGGCCCCCTTATTTCCCTGGCTGACAGACCTGAGATATGGACATGTGAACTTGAAAAGAACATTCTTCTCTTCTTGGAGATTAGAAGTCAAAGCTTTTACTGGTACTTTTGGGGAGAGAAGAGGGGGAAGAAAGATGAGAAGTGCTCCTGTCAAAAGAGAGTCTTTTAAATCAAACAGTAATGGAGTTAAAGGCAACACTGGAAGATTAGACATGTATGTACTCAGGCCAGACAACCAAGCCTGGGCATTTCAGAAAATGTGACACCTTTTCTTCTCTGAAACTGTTGATTATTCAGCATTCAGCAAATCCATTTCCCCTTATTATCTTGAAAAAAGATCTCCCTCATCACGTCTTAGTCTCATTGGAGTGCCCCAGATTTGGTCATTCGAAAGCACCTCAGTACTTCTACCATGCCTGCCTACTGTTTTAAATTAAATTTATTTTCACTCTTGATTTGCTTTGGACCTTGAAGTGGCCATAGGTATTATCTGTCTGTTTGTCTATCCATCTATCTATCTATCTATCTATCTATCTATCTATCTATCTATCTATCTATCTATCTATCTATCTATCCATCCATCCATCTATGCATGTATGCATGCATGTATGTATCTATGTATACATGTAGGTATGTATCTTTCTATATATCTATGTATCTATCCATCTGTGTATCTATGTATGTATGTATGCATGCATGTATGTACATATCCACCCATCTATCCATCCATCCATCTCTCTATCCATATCATTCTATCTATCTATCTATCTATCCATGTCATTCTATCTATCCATCCA